>NW_008795675.1:709499-771960 GCF_000699145.1 Aptenodytes forsteri | reverse complement strand
GGTCTTCCTGGTCAGGTGGCCTGTAGCAGACCCCCACTGTAATGTCACCTGTCCCTGCCTTCCCTTTAATCCTGACCCATAAGCTCTTGGTCAGCTCCTCATCCATCCCCAGGCAGAGCTCCATGCACTCCAGCTGGTCATTGACATAGAGGGCAACACCCCCTCCTCGTCTCCCCTGCCTGTCCTTCCTAAAGGACAGGACTTTCTGTAAAGGCAAGTCATGTCTCAAAACTCTGAATTCTTTGATGTCAGCAACCATGTCAGTAATGGATATCCAGCTGCTACTGATGAAAGTTTGACCATTGAAGACCTTTTTGGAAGGTCTCCCACCAAAATGTCTTAAAGAAACTAAGCTGCCACAAGATAAGAGGAAAGCTCCCCTTTCATAAATAAGGAATTCATTAAAAGGTAAGAAACAGAGTAAGAGTAAATGGAGTAAGTTGTCAATGGAGGTCACCAATGGAAATTATAAGTATAGCAGATCTATACTCATAAGTAGCCTGGCAAAGGAGCAAATAGCGAGGTGCCAGCATTTGCTAATGATACTAAATTTTTAAGACTAGTAAAGATAGGACTTGCTGCAAAGAAAAGCAAAAGGGCTTCACAGGACTCAGTGACATAGTGTCAAAATTGAAGATAAAGTTCAATGTAAATAAATTCAAAGTGAAGCACATGGTGGGGTGACTTCTAACTTCATGTATAAAATGATGGAGTCTGAGCTCACCATTATTCTGGAAGAAGAATTTGGTCTTAAAACTCTACAGCTATAAAATAGTCAGTTCAGTGCTCAGCACAAGTACAAAAAGCAAATTGGATGCCAGGAATTCTTAGAAAAGGAATAGACAACAAAACAGTGAACTTCAGTTCACCTGAATTTTATGTATAGTTTTGGAGTCCCATAATCTGTAAAAGGATATAGTAGAACTCAAAAAGCTTTAGGAAGGGCAGCCAGCATGATTAAAGGCATGAAACAGCTTTAGTGAAAGGAACGACTAAATAGACTAGAACTCCTCAACCTATAGAGGAGGCAGCTGAGATAGAGATCTATTAAATTATGAGTGTTAGGGAGAAAGAGCATAGTAAATGACTGCTCACTGCTTCTTCTAATACAAAAACTAGGGGTCATCAAGTGAAGCTAACATGTGGCAGTTTCAAAATATAGTGATTCTTCACATAACATATAATTAAAATATGAAGCTCCTTACCACAGGATGTTGTGGATGATAAAATTGTATATGAGTTGAAAGGCAAGGTTCAGGGAAGATAAATTCACTGAGGAATACCAACATAGCAACCACCCCTGGCTCAGCAAATCCCTGAGCCACAAATTGTTGGAGACTAGGAGACTACTTAGGGAAGTATCACCATCTGCTTGCCCTGTTCTTGCATTCTTTCCTAGACGCCTAGCTGTTGGCAAGGTATTAGGTTAGATGTACCTTCGGTCTGAGCAAATGGTCGTTCTTACGTTTTATGTTCTTGTACATGATGCTGTGCAGAAAAAACATAAAATACTCATTAGTTTTCCATTTGCTCCCTCAAAAATGTGCCAAAATTCGTACAATCAAAGCTCTAGAGAATTTCTTGTCTGGCTCTCCTGTGACTGCATTTGCTGTAATGGAGTTCTTATGTGTGGGAGTTTTATGAGCATTACCACTGCATTATTTTATTATAATGAAATAATATTGGCTATTGACAAACCTAGATAGAAAAAGTAAATATACTGTAATGGACTCAACAAGTGATTCAAAATTTGGCCCTGCACCATGACTTTGTAATTAGATATTTATCTTTAGGCAGCCAGCTTTAGAAAATATTGAGCTAATATATTTTCTCTGAGAAGTCTTAGCACTAAAAAACCACATCTTATCCAATGTCAGGCATGAGGGAGAATTGGCCCTGTACCTCATGGAAAGCCAAGGAGGAAAAGGGCCTGTTCATCTTAACTTTAATACCAAATTTCCATCTGCTGCAGTTTGAAATTGCAGAGATATCACACATATACAATAGGGATTTATTATAGAGGCAGCAACTCATCCTTAACCATAGCGATGATACTGGGCCTCTGTTATAGAGCTGTCTTTAGTGTGTAGACATGCTGATATGTTTGCTCAATAAAATCCAGCTTTCAAGACATACTGTTAAGTTTACATGATCACCAGAGTGAGAGGGATAAAGCTGGAAAAGAAGAAAAGCAGAAGCGAATTAATGCCATAAAGGCTAGGATTTAACAGACAGGGTTGAGTAAAATAAATGTGAAACAACAGGTGTCACTGACTCTTATCAGCATTTTTAATTAACATCTGTTTTTAGCCCAGAGTACTTTGGAAGAGTATGTTGGAGTGTGTCTGTATTTAAAGATAAAGATAGACTGTTGAGAAGTTACTAAGTAATAAGAGGTTGGGGGAACGGAGGGGTTTGGGGGTGGGGGGAGGCTGTGTTGGCTGGGTGGGTGTTAGTTGCAGCTTAGAGAAACCTGAAGGAAAGCCACTATGATAAAATTGCAAGGTAGGGAAATATTGCTATGGCAACAAAATATATTCTCTTGAGGGAAAATGGTACGTATTACAAGAAGAGAAAAGACTGAATCTAGTTTAAAAAGAAATAAACCATCATAGTTTCAATTTATATAATAATAATTTATAATAGTAATAAATTGCTGTTCCTGAGACTTTTATAGCAGCTACTATTGAAAATCTCAGAGCACTTGACAGACATGAAAGAATTATGCTACACAGTAGGAAAATGTTGCTCTTGCTCCCAACAGTCATGCTGTTCAGTGACTAACCCTGATCGACCAACATCACATGGGAAATGTGTGACATAAATGTTCATAGAATCAGGATCTGTTAACTAATACTTCTTTGGTTTAGACATAAGACAGCTCTATAGTTTTAAACTAGTGCTATTTTATAGTTAGTTGAGCAAAGGTCAACAAATAAATGATGTAGCTTTTTTATAGCTAAAACTACTACTTCTTCTAGAATATTTCATACATCTAGACTATTTCTTACTAAATATGTATTTTAAAAGTTTAAATGATGCCTTCTTATGAAACTACTTCATTCAAAAATCAACTTGGTTCACTTGAAAATCTGACTCAAAAAATGCCTGGACAGCTTTTCTTTGAACATAGAAAGTCTGTTCTGAGAAGAAGTATGTATGTTTAACATACAGTCATCTGAACTATTTCACAAAAGAATACATTCAGGTTTCCTAGAGCAGAATATCATCCTAAAAGATAGGAATCACATGGTAAGATTCTTTTTTTTTTTTCGGGTTCAAAGCTTTACTTCAAGATTCACAGCCAGTTACAGCCCTCAAGGGCTTTCTCTGGCCAGGGAGTCATACTGTCTGGCTCCCCTTATTAGCTTTCTCTTTCCTCCTATTTTTTTAATTTGGTTTGTTTGTTTTCTTGCTTCATACCAGAGAGTACCCTTTGATGTGAAGGGCATTCGGTTCTACGCCCAACAATCTATAAAGTTACAGGTGGACTTCTTTTAGTTCAGAGATACATAATTTGACAGTATAGTTCAAGTAACAGAGATCTTGGGTGGCTTGAGATATTTGTGCTCATTTCAAATTTTCTCATGGTTACTCACTAACTTTTACTTGAGACCTATTTGTGTATGACCTTTGAAAGGTTCCATAAGGGATTTCTTTTTAAACAAGTCACTCAGGCCCCAAATCCAGCACTTCACGTAACATGCCCATATTTAGGGCCCATAGAAAATTATAGGTCATAAACCCTTACATTAATGCTTTGCTAAATTTGGGCCTGAAGGGATGTATAGATTATACCTGGACAACCTTTAGAGCTTCTGCATCTAAAATACAATTTAGAAGGTTATCCCCTTGACTCACATACATATAGACCCGGTGGCTGTTTCTCCATTAGCCTTTGGTGTGCTCTGCAGCACTTTCTCTTCATCAGTACGAGAGTATCTTAGAAGGCAACAAGGTTGTGGACCCCCCCTCAGAGGTTTGTGTGTCCTGTTCAAAAGAGTTCATAATCTAAAAAACTAGTAGCATAATAGCATGAGGTTGGCAAAATAATACCACTAGCATCTCAGAGGTCGTAACTTACCAATGCATCCATTGATTCTTCCGTCAGTTCCCTACTAACTTAGAGAATCATTGATGAATCTCAACCAACTTTACAGAGGGTAGAAGTCTCAGAAATAAGCAAATGACTGCCAGTTTTGTGAAATCAGCAAACAGTTAAGGTTAAATAGGATGCAGGAGGTTATCTCCATCCCAAAAAGCTACAGCGAAAGTTCAGCAGATATAAGTTCTGCCAATCGAGACAGGCACTGCTTAACACCAAACACAGTCTGCGTAGCCTCTTGCTCAAACCATTGTTGGAAGGGAGCTGAGTATACCCTGCTGGGAGAAGGACAGTATGTTGTCTGGAATGTATTTTGGCAGGACACATAGGGAATAGGTGGAGTTACTGTGCTGAGGCCTGTGTCAGGGGAAGCATAGGAAACTAATCAACAGTACTCTTTGCTGCTCACAGAATATTTTCTTCTAAAAAACAGCAGCTATGGTTTAAATTTCTGATTGTGATACGTGAAACTTTTGGTATGCCTTTGCACATACATTGGTGATGAAATAGTCTAGCTGCATTGAACTAATACCCAGCAATTAATTGATTTTTGCCAAAGGAGATCAGTAGTATCAGGGATAGTCTATTTTCCAGGCAGTTCATTATCCAAACATAATCTGAATCATGAGATTCTGAAACGCAAACTTACAGTTTGGGGAGAGAGGGAAAGATAGGTTCTTTGGAGAGTTCCTGGTCTTCGGATGTATTCAGTGGTCTGATTTTCTCTGCAACTATTTAAAATAGGGTGTCCTACTGAACTCATTAGGGTAAAATGGTATCAGTTTTGGTTGACTTTTGTTTGAAGTGTTTTGATTTTTTTAATGAAATGTAAGATCTTGATGTATTTATTCCTCTTCAGTAACTCTAAGTAAAGCACCAGTATTTCAGCATTTGCTATAAAATGCAGGATATAAGTCTTTGACTAATACTATATTTTATATATGAAAGGTTACATAGCAATCTAAGTCTTCAGAATTTACTGAAATTTTACTTTAAAATACTTCTTTGAAGGTCAATAGAATTTCAGGGTTGTCATTTTAAGGGTGCACTGAAGTTACACCATCTATACCTGACTTCATTACACATCAGTATTTTTCATGTGAAATATAGAAGACCTTAAGCCCTGAACCGAGGTTTTTTAAATGGGCTCTGAAGATGTATTCTGAAACATGTCTAAATCAGTGGTGTTATGTTCAACAGTTGGTTGAAAACCAATCAGTCCCCATTTAAATCAACCACTTAGCAACCTAGCCACACACTTCTTACATTCTTCAACCTGATAATCTCTAATTATTCTGGCTCAGAATTCCATTGAAACGGGGTGCAGAGTCATTTTACAGATGTCGTTCTTTATTTTAATATTGTCTAATTTTAAAGGAAAATATTTCAGATAATAACAACAGTTTTTGAGGAAAAAAAGGCATGAAAACCATTTCTGTTCCAAAAATTGCTGATATGAGAACTTATGGGAAACAGCTTCTTTTATGAATAATTATTATTATTGTGTTTAAGAAATGGGCAAGATGCCTAGAAATTGAATGAAAGAATGAGCTATTAAATTGAAATATTAAATGAAATAACTGAATTAAAAGTGATCATGTAAACCCTGCAGTAAATGTTGGGAGCTGTAGCTGATTGAACATATTTTCATCATCTGTTTTGTATGCTTAAATACAATTGCTTGATGTAAGTAAACACTTGATTGATATTCTGAATACTTTAAAATCTGCATATGCATCACAGAATACTGAACAATTAAAACTTAATTTCAGTGTAGTTTGATTACATGTAAATTATTTCAATATTCATTTTTTCCTGTTCTGTTTGCTCAGTGCATATTTAATATTCACTTTTTGAATGCATATCACCCTTGATTGGACTGTGAGATGAGGACTCTGAGATTTTTTCCATTAAAAAGGATTGCCTTATAAATATTACTTGTGCCACAGCTCTTCCCCTGCAGATTATTTTCTAAATGTTGTGTACCCTTATTGAAGACAAGGAAAAAAACTGCTGCAGCCCTCCTTTATCAGCCCAGCACAAGGAATATGCTTACATGGTCGATGGGCATGTCTAAGAAGGCTTGTTGGTTGTAACTAGTCCCTAAAGAAATGTTTCCATCTTTTCTGCACTATATTTCTCTCTTGCTTGCATGAGCTTTCTCTTCCCTTCCTCCTCCCTCCACATGATTTTTTTTTCCTAGTTCCTGGACTTTTTATAAGATGTTTTAATATTACGGATAAATGTTAAAAATATTTTTAAGTTGACCATTTTCAGCCTGAAAAATGTATCTCTATCTTTAAGTGACCACATTCAATTTAGGTGTGGAATACAGATGACAAAATTCTGCCTTTTGATACATTCGTAGAACCTCTCATAAAAACTGAAGACACTTCTTTTCCCTTCTCCCCAGGCCCCAATCCGTGCACATGGTTTTAATCTATAGTATTTAAAATCACCTTATTTCTGAACATCCAGCAGGAGGAAACCCTGGACATTTGATTCTCTTTTTATTTATGCTGGTGAAAACCAACAATGGCCTCTCTGAAGCGAATAGATAAAATTATATTTTTTTTAATTTCTTAATATATTTTATTTAAAAATAAAATGCTTTCCTGGTGTCTTTTCAGTTAAGTCACACTCTCAAAAAAGAAGCAGGCAGCAGGTCTGCCACTCCACCATGAAAAGCAGGTCTGGATTCTTCTCTGCCTCGACCATTTTTGACCCGCATGACCCTTGTCATATCACTCATATTTCCACTTTGTTTCCTTGTCCGTACAACAGACATACTAATAGCCATCTTTTAAAATTTTTGTAGGATACATAGAAAGGTTGCATAAGTGCATATAATAACAGTATTATTTTATTATTTGAGAATTTGAACTTAATTTTGTATGTGCTAAACAGCTTGCAGGGAAATGTTTTCCTATCTGTCCTATATAGTTAATCGCAGTTTGAGAGTTTTAATCTTGAAGGTCATATTTCTGTTGGCTGTCACTTTGACCAAACAAGTGGCTGAACTTCATGGTGTACAGGCAGATTTCCTTATCTCTCTTTTTCAAGAGACATATAAGTCTTGATTGCTGGGGTTATTGTGAAGCAAGCAATAAGTAACAAGGTGGAGGGAGGGGCAGGAAGACATTCACTTCAAGACCAGTACCTTGTAGATACCATTTTAGAAAGCAAATACTGTACCCTGTAATTGTAGCACAAGAACAAAAGGGAGGGTGTTTTGCTTGGGGTTTTTTTTGTTTGTTTGTTTGAGGAGCTGATAAACTATAAGTGAAGTGTGCTAGCAGTAGCAAGAGGTCTTCCCATGACAAAATATGCTTATAAAACAGACATTATTTTGAGGTTGGTCTCATGCTGTACAGGACTCTCTCTGATTGTTCCTGTAGAATAAAACCAACGCAACTTCCGTGCCAAAGAGACTCAAAATAACAAGTATCTTCTAGTAAAGCTAGTTTAAAAAAACCTGGACATTCTTGACTGATTTAATACTGTTTGCCTAAGTAATGCAAACTTGTCACTCTGGTTTGAAACCTCCAAGTTATTTTAAAGCACTTCCATTTATAATAATTTATGAAGTATCTGTGATTGTTATTTCCAGCTCTTTTGTTTTGTGAAGAGCATTTCTTGGATAGCCTTTTTTTTCCCCTTTTTTTCCCTCAGTACAGATCTGAAAATAATGAAGTAACTTCACAGTTTTATGAATAGGGGCCATAATGAGACTGAAGTATGTATGTTGATTAAAGGAAAAAAAAATTGAAATCTTTGTGAAACGGCAAAGAAATGACAGCTTTAAGGCCATGATTCCGTTCTGCAGGTCAATCAAACAAAAAAGTTACTTTACATTTTTTGGTTGCAGACATTTTTGCCTTGGCTAAAGCAAATGTCATTCAAATAGTCTGTATAGTTATAACTTTGGAAAAACAAAATAATGATGCAGACATTCTTTTTAGCTAGTTGTAGAGCCGGTTTCTGTTCGGTTTCCAATTTCCCCTCTAAGTACTAAGAATGTATATTTAATCCATAATTGAAAAGAAAAATGTGTCAGAAAAAGATATACATGATAGCTATTCAGGATACACATATTTTAACATGTACTTATTTGTCTTAATTAAAGCATAGCTTCAGAAGCAGCGTTACAACACAATGTATTTTAATGGAAAATCCTTCGTAGAAAGCATGTTGAAAAGCTTCAGATACATAGATGTGCATGATAAAACGGTGGTGCACTGCCTGTTCCCCAGTGATCAAGAGGTTAACCTTAATTCATCTCTTCCCCTCCCTTAAACAGGTTCTGTGAGGAGGGCTGCAAATTAGTGCTTGGAAGACACAACAGGGAGATTAGCTTTAGGGAGGAAAGGACTCCCCACTTCAGCTCTTAGGAACCTCACCTGGAGAGTGCATTTCCTTTTCTACTTAAGCTAACGTATTATGCCTTCTTGTCATGAATGTTATTCCTTGAGGAAGAATCCTTGCTGGTAGCTCGCAATCTGCTGAATCATTCCGAGTGTGCGGTAGAAAAGAAGAGAGCAATAAAGCTGTAGCAAGAGGGAGGCAGAAAACCGCATAGGCTTTGGGCAGAAACAGGAATCCCAGTATGGTACATCATACGGGACTCCTTCACCCACCAAGGGGAAGGATTCCCATGTTTCCCCTGCGCTCACACTGGCCTGAAGAAGAGATACAGCATTTCCTAAGATACCCTCAAGATACAGAACTGTATAAATACTGGCATCCATATGATGCTGTCGGACAATATTCATTGGGCAAGCACAAACTACACCTTTCTAACAGTGAGAAATCACAATGCTGCTTTTTCCCCGCTGGGGCAAAGAAGTCATCTCCTTCACAAACTTCAAGCATCTACAACTGACCTATTGTTGAAATTGTTAACAGGTGAAAATGGGGAAACTTACCAGTAATGGGGAAAATATAGAAATCATTCTATAGGGAATCAATCTTTTACTTCACAACTGGAATAAAGTTGGGGTGTTTTGTTGTTTTGCATATCTAAAAATAATCACCAAATCTATTTTTGTAGGTATTTTTAAACAGTTTAAAACGTGCAGTAGAAGAAAATGTGTACAAAAAGAATCACTTTCTCACAGTACAGTGATGGTCACATAGTGGTTATCTACATCTAGTATAGGAGAGGCATTAGCCCAATACAGAATTTCCCGTTGTGATTAGTGTTTGCCAGTGCAATGTTGTATATATTCTCAGAAAGCTTCTGATGGATAGCTTGTTTCCTCCCGCTTCTGTGGAGTTCTCAAGGATTGCAAACAAGAGGATATATACAGCCTTCCACAGTATCTCCATCCCATGTAGGTATTTTCTGTAATTTCCAGGAGATGGTGTATGATCTCTGGGTAGGAAGAAGGTGGCAGTCTGTGTCATTACAAATGGAAGGAGCTGTTGTTCAGCAAGCCCTCAACCCACCAAAGTAATGGTCTCAGTATGCCGTGATACAGCCCTTCTGGGTTGATGGTGAAGGTGAAGTTCCACATCCACACTGCTCTCTTCCTACTCTACTGCATCTCTAGGTGATACTCAGGTGGTGCCTTCTAGACCACATTTAGAGGTAATTTTTGCTTGTGAATTTTACGCTATTTTCCCTTGTTTTACCTCATTGACACAATCTTCTTCACAATAGGATCTTCAGAAAACTCTCAGGAGTCTGTGCTAATACTGGTCTTAGGGAGTTAGGAGGCAAAGCAGTGTCACCCCCTACCTTTTTCAGTCCCAGGGGCTTCATGACTGTTTAGCATGACTCAACTGGATTATCATCTTCAGAGAGCTGTGTTGAGGAGTCTGTGAGGACAAAACTCAATGCAAACTTCTACAAAGACCTCTGAAGTCTTGTGAGATTTGGGATTAATCTTTTCTGTAGGGGATTTTGAGGTTCCTACCAATGTTATTGGGACTAGCATTTATCTATGTCGTGGCTGGTATATTTCAAAGGATCAATTTGTTATGATCTACAGTACCTTCAGCTCCCTTCAGATTCAACTAGATCTGATGGGAGTCAACACTGAACATAACACTTGCTGAAGGTTTTAAATGATGAAGAAGGTTAGGGGTTAGTCACTGGCCTACCTCATAGTTCTGTAATCTGAGTATGAGCGTATCAAGTTTCCCCAGTAAAGCTTTGGCATCACTTTTGATGAGAGTTTGAAGGACTTCATCTGCCCATTAACAAAATTTGATGCAGCTCTTAAATTATCCTCAGCAAGTGACATGTTTCCTTTTTCTTGCAGGTATCAGAGATTTGAAAAAGCATTTTTGCTAGCTGTTGACATAGGTGCTCGGGACCTGTTTATGGTGAGTCATTTCTGGGGACAGAGGCTGTTGTCAGGATGTTAGTTGTCAGCTTTTGTGCACATTAAAATGGATCCATGTCATTTGCAGTCTTAGACACATACTGAAGACAGAACTATTCTACCTGGTTTGCCCTTTGCCATCATGAAACTCATCAATAGGAATTGAGTATCTTTAGAGTCATTGACATTTTCCCTAGCATGGCCTAAAGGTTATTCTTTATTTTCCAGGAATTAATGTATATGTTTTTTGAACTTTCCCCTTCCTCATCTGTCCTGATGTGGGTGAATGGCATCTTTCACTCTAATAAGCTTATACGTTTCTAATCCGTTCCTTTAAGAAGTGCAACTGCTGAGTCCTGGATACAAGAGCTGGCCATATCCTGGGGATCCTGAATGCTCTTAGTTTGTCTCTTAGGGTTTTGTGAAAAGTGACAAATTATGAACGCTTCTACAGGTACTTTTAAAACAACAAAGCTCAGCAGCATCAACCCAAGGGTTTTTACATTTCATGCACTCTCTGCCCCCTCCCATTTAATTAGCTACAAAAGTAAAATTAACCAGCTCTTAAAAGGTCTTCTGTGTGAGCTCTGCAGGAGGCTCTTGTTTTATAAGATCTTGCACCACAATGTCACAGTGAGGTCAGATGGACAAAGCCAATCATGCTTTCCTAGTCTCTCAGCATGTTGCTGCTCCACAGCTGATTTCATTGTTTTCAAAGAAACAATAGAAAAAGGGCTTGTTGAAAAAAAGGCCCTTTGAACGATTCGTTTGCTTGACTCTTTTGCATAATGAAGACATTCTGTTGTTTAAATTAAGCTTTGACACTAGATGTTAATATCATTTATCCCATTAAGTCACTTGCCCTGCTAGTTTGATCTTGATATTTAAATTGTATGTTAAATTACACAATTAAATCCTGCTTTTATGGGTTATGAAAATTCCCTTCTAATTATATAAAAAGTTGTGTGAACCTTTTGATGTTTTTTTCACGGCTCTAATCATCTGGCTTGTTCCATCTAATTAGAAAGATGTGAATACTGCGATAAACTTTTCTAAGTATGCATCAAAAGAATGTAATGGAAATGTCAGACTTTTAGGAAATTCATTACATGTTTTATGTTTACTTTCCTTGACTTTTCCTCTTTTTAGCTCATCTTTTTCCTTTTCTCTTTTTGTTGAATGTAACTTCTTCAATACAAATTTTATACCTAATCAAGCTAAGCACTGCTGCAGCCACATGTAAGATTCAGACTGTAACATGTCTGCGGCAGGTTACAGCTTTTTGTCGGGGGCTCTCCCACCATACAGATAAATTCCCTGAGTAATTTCAGCCATTCTGGCAGAACAAATGACCCAGCATTTGGCCTGTCATTTCAAGTGCCCTCTCTCATATGGCTGAGAGCATTTCCTACATGATCTTTTTCTCTTTCCTTCCCTCTGCTGACAGCAGGACTGGGGGAGCACCTCTGTCCCAGGGTGGGGAACACCAGTGTTGGGTCAAGAGGTGGGTGCAAAGCTGCTAACAGGAGGGAGGGACTGTCAGTACCTGGCTCCACAAGTGGTAACACATTCTCCTCTCAACAAAAAGGTTCTCCAGCTTCCTTCAAGAGGAGTTTCAATGTTCACAGAGAAATTAGCTCCATCCTTTCCTACTCATCTTTGTTTTCCCTTTCTTCTCTCAACACCTACTCTCCATTTCCCATCTCACCAATGCTCTTAAACATAAATATATATTTCCACATAGTTTCTTCTGGCTTACAGTACTGTGAGATCAAAACCAGTTCTATATTGTCCTCATTCTGCTTGCATTACCTTTGAGACTCCTCATAGTTTCCCCTAAATTATGCAACAAGCAGCAAACACACACCTGCCTCTTCGAATCTTCTGTTAACTCGCTGCCTCCTCTGGGGAAATGTCCTTTTGCTAATTCATCTCCTAAGTAAGGTACTAATGAACAAACTTTACAATAAGCTAACAATAGCACTGCTGCAAGACTACTAAGTACAGGACTCAAGAAGTTTAAAGGTGCATAGGTCATAAAAAGTATTTATTTGTGCCACAGTAATTTCTAGGGAATTGGGCTTCATTGCGCTAAATACTGTGTGAAAATTAGACAACCTGTTCCCTGAAAGCTTATAGTCCTTCTAGGTATTAGTATAACGATGCTATTGCTAAGCAAGGTTTGTGCATCCTTCACTTCTGCTTAACGCTGAATAATTTGTATATATTGTTTATATAGGTCAAAATGCAATTAATAACATACAACTTGACTTTACCTATATTTAAAGCATTTATAATTATGTGCAGTATGAATAACTAATATATAGGTCAGTTATTTGTACTGTTGTTTTAC
Organism: Aptenodytes forsteri; assembly: GCF_000699145.1. Taxonomy (NCBI): domain Eukaryota; kingdom Metazoa; phylum Chordata; class Aves; order Sphenisciformes; family Spheniscidae; genus Aptenodytes; species Aptenodytes forsteri. Next base: position 759,173 of record NW_008795675.1, on the reverse strand, counting down.
AGATCAATCAAATCCATTTATAAAACCTCAGATGGCTCTAGGTGTCACACCACCTTATTCCCAGTTAATTTAATGGGATTTCAAGAAGAAATAGTAGACTAAAGAAAGATATCTGATGACATAAGCGAAATGAGAAAGAAAAAAATCTGTTTATTAAAGGGGAACAGAGAAGGGACAAAAAAGGAAAGGATAGAGAGGAGCAGATATAACAGAGGCCGAGGAGGATCCAAACATTGAATACCCATCTTCTGAGACTTCTAAGGAAATGTCCTATGTCCTGGAGAATTTATCCTGAGCATCTCTTTCACCAAACAGGGCTCTGCAGCATTCCTGTTATTTGTTTTGAGATTGCAAAGAAGTTTGAGAGAATGCTATCTGAGGGCTAATTTCTTTCGTAGAAATGAAAAAAAAAAGGCTTAAAAGTTAGTCCTGTAGCTATAGCGTCACTAGTATGATGCCATAACAAGACACACATACACTGCTGTGTCTCTCCATAAGCTTTACCCTCACGTCACATCTAAGTCCATCAATTATTATCATCTCCTACAAAGTTCAATAAAAAAATAAAACTGAGAAGGACATAATATCATGAACAACAGCTACATTTATTGGATAGTGACTGATCCAATCTGTGACAGAAAAGATCAAGCAATAGAAGGGTTGTTAGCTTGAAATCCTTTTGTAGTATGCTCCAGCTCTCAGCTGCTGAAAATTCAAAAGGCCATCCCACGTACCAAAGGTAGCAAAAAATACAAGGAAAAGACACTTTAATAAAACTGTCAGATCTTAGGTGATACACTGATGAGGAAAGTGCATGTTTCGAAGAAACGTTGGAATTTTGCCCAGAAATATCCTATAGACAAATGCACATCAGTGTTTCAAATGACTTCTGCTCACCAAAGGCCAGCTCAGTGAGTCACAAAGATGAGGGTAAAAAGGAAGTAGTCCAAAAACTAATCAAACTGTTAAGTGATAAAATACAGCCCTTTCAGCAAACTCCTGATAAGCAGCTGGAAATTGTTTTTATTGTCACCGTTGTTTTTGAGAGGGACGTGATCTTTGGACTGACAAATTCTTTAAATAATTGTGTGAAGAAATCTGTAATGAATATTCTGCTGATTTAATTCTTTTTTTTTTTCTGCCATTCTTTAAGGCACCCTGTAATCCAGTGTTTCTTCTTTCTCTTTCATTTGTTTTCTAGTTTTATTCTACTCAGAGAGTTATAAATTCTTAGAAAAATCCGATTTTGCTGGCTTATTTTAATGAGGAACAACTAAACTTGATCTGAAATTGTCTAATTAGAAGTTTTTATATCTGTAATCTTTTCTTTCTAAAGCTTGTTTAGAGATAGAGATGAGCTACTTTTTTTGACTTGAGGAACCACGAAGAAAGCCACTTACCAGCCTACTGCTATATCTTTATTTCTTACAAGGCCCCTGTTAGTTAGTGATGGATATGTAGCATCTTTACATTTCTTTACTGAAAACAGAAAACATGGGCAAAAACAAGATCTGAAAGTAACAGATGTCTTGATACACACAGCATACACAACCTCTTAACTGAAAAAACTTTGTCATTTTCTGCTGTTGTTTCCATCCCCTCCCCAAGATTATTATTTAAAATTGCATTGAAGTGTACAATATACCTCTTAGTTCAAACTACAAAAAGACAGTCATTAAGGATAGTCAGAATGTATTTTAAATTAGTGAACACAATCTGCCTATAATTCAAATCTTTGTAAGTTCAGACTTGTTCAAGAACCCTTAGGTTTTCTATTGTTATCTAAATAAGCTGACAATATCTACTGTTTAATCTTCATAGAAATCATACCTTGCTACTCAGGCCCTTTTCTCCTGACAACCTGTTAGACCTACAAAGGGAGGAAGTACAGAGTTCGCAACAAGTTCGTAACTCATTACTTTGCTCCAAGACACTTGCACGTTTTTTAAGTCACACCTGTGTTTGTAATTAGAAAATGTTGCCATCTCCTGCAGACTGTTGGGATCCTGCAAGTCAGTACCAGGTTTTCCTGCGTAATCAGTCTAAGTTTCCCTAACATTCTCAGTTTGCTTATTTTTTTTTAATTATTATTATTCAATGAGGGGATAATAAAAGCAGCATCTTTTTCTCCCAGCACTATTACTCTCACTTTTTTCATCTAGCTTCTCTTTCTAGAGTAAGGTCACTTTTTCCTGTAAGAGTTTCTGTCATATTGATGAAGGTGGCAGTGAACTCACACTGAGAAGGACAGTTTCACCTGAAATCTTCTGCATTCGTGAGAATATAGTTGCTTTTATGGTGTGCAGAGGTCAATATTTCCAGCAAATACTCCTTTTCCCTTTAAATTCCCGCATGCAGATAGATTGCAGAACAATGGCCAAGAATGACTTAAATCTTTGGATACCAAATGGCATCTTCAGCAAAGAAGTGGGAAAAAGAACTTTGCCAACTGTTCTTGGGTTTCCTTCACTTCATATGTCTCAATTCATGCACGGAGCAGCCTGTGGCCATGATGCCAAAGGAGAAGGGGGTTAATTGTCTCTTTATTAATGGTCAAGGATGGAACTTTACTTCAAGGGCCAAACCCAAGGGCAGTGAGACTGTAATTTGTCAGCGAGAATATATTCTCCCACAAATTGTGCTGTATGTAGTACAGGTGGTTTTCACCTCAAAGGTTAACACACAGTAAAACCCCTTGCAATTCAGCATGTAATGATATGCCCCTGCTGTAGCCCTCTGATTTTTAACCCTAGATTAACGACTAGATCCGGAGTATTGGCAACTATTCATGCCAGACAACAACATTTTTGGAAAGCCCCTTGAGGTCCAAGAGTGACTCGGGAATCATGTCACCTGTGTGGGTGTTAAAACCATTGAGCAACCGTTGTTGCTCTTATTACCTCCAATATCAGCACAAAGAGGACCACCATCACCTTACTCAAAGAACAGTAAATGTAACATGACAACCTCCAAACAAAAATTAGTCCCAAAAGAGCTTTACCCCAAAACTCATGTACTAGGTGGAAACCTTAACACACTTCAAATAGGGGCTGTCAGCCAGATGAGTTCCAGTACTTCAGATCTGGTTTACACAGAGTCACCTCCTGTCAACCCTCTCTTAATTCATGTTGCACCAACAGAAGTTACCTTAAAAGCAGACAGATTGGTTTCTTTCATATGCTGAGTCAATAGCTTCACTTTTATCAGTGCATGATTGGTCAGTGTTTTATTCATTGCTGTATTCAACAGCACAAGTAAGATAATAAATTTGCACTGGGAGAGAATTAAAATGTAATGGTAGGTTCATCAGTTCCATCTGTGTTTGTGATCTAAATAATAAAAGAACCTCTTTCTTTCAAAATCCCTTTTGTTACTCCTATGAGATTCATTTTAGATTAATCTTTTTTTTCTCTCTTTTATTTCCAAAGGACATCCATTACCTTGCACTAGATAAGGGTGAATTGGCACTAGCTGAAGTGGCAAAGAAAAAGGCTAATGACATTGATGCAGAATCAATAACTACTAGAATTGGTAAGAATTAATGGTGTTTAAAAAGCCCTTTTTGTTTTAATCAATACTTGTCCTGTACAACACCGTGTTATATTTGTAGGGGAGTTATTGTTTCGATTGCATTGTTTTCTTTGAAAGTGAGACAGTATTTTTATTCATAACTAAAAAGGGAGGCTTATAAAAATAACATAGCTTTTCCTTTCAATATCCACATGAGGATTGTGTCAGAAGCAAAAAAGATTTATACTATGGCTATATAGAAAAGCTCAGGCTGTACAAACTGAACTGAGTGCAAGAGGTAAGGGACTGAATCTGAAAATCTTTGTTCAAACCAGCGTTAAAGGCCAGGTATGGCAATCTCATTCACCTCTAAATATTTGCTTGTGCACACTGTGCCAATAACTGGAGTCACATCATGAATGCTTTGGCAGCATTCAGATGAAACATTTACTGATGTGAACACAGGCTCATATCCTGGCATTAAAGTAACAGCTTTGCATGCAGTGGGATTCTTGCAGTTCCATAAGGAATATCGATGCAAAAATTGCAGGGTTAGACTAATAGCTCAAACACAGACAACTTTGCAGGCAGGGGAACTCATAAGTCATTCACTTTCTCCTTTTGTTTCCTCTGAATTGTCATGAAGAGATGTATGCAAATATGTAGACCGTTCTGATTTCAGGCCTATAGCACGAACCAAGCAGAAGAGGTCTAAGTCTAGGTAGCTGACCTCCAGCAGAGAGAAAGTAGAAAAAGGGGGAAAAAAGAACACAAAATGTTTGTATAAAATATGCGTAGTGCTGTTTTGCTTATTCTACTGCGTCTTTGAATATTAGAGGAAATCACTGAGCTTTTGTCCTTGTCCCATGCCAAGAAGTAGAATATGATTAAGACTCAGAAGGACTCACAAAACCTTTGAGATCTTGGGTAACATAGGATTCTTTTAGAACTGTACATCTCAGTGTTTACCCGTAGCAAACAAGCAAATGCCATTCAAATATATAGAAACGCAGAGAGCGGTATGTGCGTTTATGTGGCTATTCTATATATTGCATAAATCCATGACTTTCAAGGCTATGCAATACAGTATCACCTCCTTCCCTCTGCAGTGGAGTAGAAATCAAGCAGTACCTGTCCTGAACTCTTTTCTTCGGGGTCTTTCATTTTCAAGCTTAAGTCACTTCAAGCATTTTTTGCACCACAGCTGGGCCTTTGGGCAAGCCCTTTCACCACTAGAATTGCCAAAAATGACATTTGTTTCGGGCATCTGTTACTGGGCACTCTTTAAAGTGTACAGTTACATATCCCTTGCTTTCTCTTCTCTTACTTCTTAGGTAGTTGTCCTCTACACCTAATATAACTAAGATACCTAAGACTTACCTCTGATCACTATCTGTTCTCTTACACTTAATCCAGAAAATTTAAGCCTTAATCTGTGTCTTCATTTAATTCCTTGCAAACTAACGCTATTACTAGATTTCTGAAGTTAGGCTATTTTTAAGTTTACCGAGAGCCTTATATAGTATTATAGACACATACACAAAGAGAGGGATAGGGAAGAAACCTGAGGTGATCACAAATGTCTTACTTGCATATCAGATGTAATACACATGTTACTACAGTTCAGTTATAAATGTGCAGGCACACAGTCTTCCCCTCCTCCAGGCAGTCCTACTTTAATTCCTTGCAAACTAACGCTATTACTAGATTTCTGAAGTTAGGCTATTTTTAAGTTTACCGAGAGCCTTATATAGTATTATAGACGCATACACAAAGAGAGGGATAGGGAAGAAACCTGAGGTGATCACAAATGTCTTACTTGCATATCAGATGTAATACACATGTTACTACAGTTCAGTTATAAATGTGCAGGCACACAGTCTTCCCCTCCTCCAGAGCAGTCCTACAGTTACCTCTGTAATGCCCCATAAACATAAATTATTAAAGTCATTTTATATGATAAAGTCTTTAAAGTGTTTTCATTTGCTGAATAATTAACTATCAGAATGATTTAAAATGCTTTTCAATGCCCCTGGGACAAACTGTCACTGAGATTCAGCCTATAAACAGTAATGAATTTGCATCCAGTTCATTTTATATGAAAATAAACAGGAATCTCCCATGAGTTCATTTCACAGATTGGATCTCATCTTAAACACATGAAATCTCAGCCACATTTTTTGTTTTATTGTACTTTATTCCAACGTCCTTTCTTGATGATGTTTTTATTTCATAAACTGTTGTTAGCAAAAAAGGTGTCATGAGGCATGAACTTTGTGGACCCAGTGAAAACAAAAGATTACAAATGCTTTATATGTAAATTACTATATTTATCTAATATTTTGAGAGGGGGAGAAAAACTCATGCCAGAGCCAGAAGCTTTAAAATGCAGTTTCAGACAAGTCTGTGTCCTCTAACCATCTCCTAAGCGCAGTCCTCTTCATCTAGTCCCTGCTCTTTGGGGCTTTCAGCCACTCAGTTCACCAGTGGTCACACTTCCCAGAACAACCCCCAAACTTCTTGAGCACCCACTTCAGGCTTCTGCAAGAAGGCAGCAACCTAAGCAAACAGAGGCAACAAGGTGCAATCAGTGCTATTGATCCCAAGTTATATTGAACACCTCCCTAGATAATATCTGGCCTCTCTACAGCATATTTCATATATATATTACAGTATAATATTTGGTCCTAAATAGTACAAATGTGAACTGTTCTCGTATATCAACATCTGATGGTGTTTCCTGAGCTAGCCCATCCCCAAAACTCAGCTCAACACTACTTGAAAATAACATGAGTCAGTGCTCCTGGCTGATTCCCAAGCCCTTGAGAGTGCTCCATCTTGCCCCAGATATATTTAATTTGTCAAGATATTTCTGTGTACAGGGCTCATTTCAAACATAATATATTTCAAACTCAGGCTTTTGGAAAAGTTTCAAGTTCCTACAAATAATGTAGAACGACAATATAATTTCAGCTTAAATTTATAGATGTCATCCAGAGTTCTATAATCAGTGGTAGATTCTTCACATATATTAGATCAAGATTTGTGTCAAGATAAAACTAGAAATAGATTGATTATTTCAAAATTTTCTGAATTTTAGCTCTTCTCAATTCCTCACATGATCATAGTTTGCTATACACTGTTTTGAAGAAGCCACCATCAAAGCTAAGAATGTCTGGATGCGTGTGGTAAAAACACCTGTAGACCTTCAGAGCATAGTAGTTTCGTGACAATATTGCTAAGCAAGATGTAGTGTCAAGTGAGCTTGCTGCTATTCCCTCCTATGGTTTTGGCAGAAGCAGATATTTTGTTCAACTGATTAAAATCTTCTAAAGAAAATTATTCTCATAAGATTTTATGTTTGACAGCCTGTGAAAATGCATCTTGAGGCATGAGAAGATTGAAGTAATGGTACCATACATCTCAGAGACCGCATTAGCTGTCTCCTCTTTCCCCACTCCCATTTGATCAGCAGACCAGTGGCCATAGATATTGTGGTTTCCTCTGCCAAAGATTTCCTATTGAATTATTTCTGTAGTAGATCTACGGGTTCCTTAACGAGGTCAGGGAGTTCTCATTTAGCCTTGCCTAAAATATATTCTGTGCGCCTCATTTCACTTGATTAAAACAGAGAGGACTTTCTTCAATACTGACAATATTTGTAGGCTTACTAATAAATTCTGTTTATGGGTGTAGCCTCACATATACGCTCCTGGAACACAAGTAACCGGGTACAATACTGTCCGTGGTGGAAGAGTGCATCTGTTCAGTGCTATAAACTGCAGGTTGCTAATGTAAAACTTGAGTTGCAAAGAACTGACATGGCACAGCCTGTTAAGAAATGCCATAACTAATAATGATCACGGAGGTGAAGAACTCAGCCTTTCAGACATCATTGCTCAATGAATATCCAATGAAGAGCATATGTAGTCAGTCTCAGAAAGTTTCCCAAGGCCAACTTCCAACAAATTACATTAGGGCCTAGCAAGATAATTTTAACCTTCAAATCAATAGCTTTCACCCAAAAGGGATTCATGTTGTGACAAGACAGATAACTGCTGCATAGTTGAAAGGCAAATTGGGAAACCTTGTATTTCTACTTAGAATTAAATTCAGAATATTAGTTACACTAATGTTTAGGCAACATTTCTAACAGAGGTATCTTAATAAAAACACTGATGTTGAGATAATTGCATTGTTCTGAAATGCTAGATGGGACTGACTAACATTTTGGTGGTTCAGTAATGTCTCATGAAAGCGCTTGAGGTTTTCCACTTAAAATAGAATTTTAAAACATTTCTGGAAATATTCCATAATGTTTGCAAGTGAGATAGGAAATCTTATCAGTTCTCACAGAGACTGAGGTCTGATTTCCCACACTGTTCATAAAATGACATTCAAAATGTAGGGGCCCTAAATGTTTCACCTTACTGGCAAGGAACCTCACCAGTTTGAACCTTAAGTGGAGAATTTATTCATTTCTTCTTAGTTCTGTGATAGTATTTTGTATTGAATGGCTTACATGTTCTTTGTGATAATTAATAATGACACATGCTATACTGTTTTGTATTCCATACAGTGTGTCTGAGATACCCGTCTGGTCTTGCATACAGTCTGCTACCTCCAAATCACTTGTAATTTACTCAGATCTTCCCCTATTCCTGACAGTCCTGGCGAGCCTGCTCACATTTCAAGACCATGTTTAGAATCGTCCCCCTGTTTTTGTAACCTCCTCTGGCCCTGCATTAGCCTAGTCGATAACATTTGTTCCTCTTCTGATCCATAATGACTCCTTTCATCTATCATGCAGTAGACTTCTTCCTTACCCTCATGTACCCTCTCTGATGCTGATGACAAAGCCTTCTTCGTTTCCTACTCTTCCTTGGCACACGCATCTTTCTTTTGCTATCAAGTTTCAAGTTAACTGAGAATCTTATCTTAGCCTTTTATTTCATTGCATGATTTTATTTCACTGTGTAACATGTTTATGGCATGCTTAAAAGGTATTATCCAAGACACAGATGAACTGTGGTCTGGAAAGACTCGGGGGACACCTGTTTATGCTACAGTGTTTTGGAGCTCTGCTCCCTTCGGTGTAAGTGTTAGATCTCCTATTTATTTATTTAGATTTTCAGTTTAAGTCAATCAAAACCTCTGGAATCAAATCCTTTGCTTTTATTTTTCTAATAATGTGACTTTTTCCCCAGAGAGCCAGAAAAACATTTTTAATGAAAAATGTTTTTTAAGTATGATTGGCAGTTAACCTATGGCAAGAAATTAGTTTCCACAAGCACTTTTTTAATTTTGTGCCACACAAGATGAGTGTCTTTGAAGATCCATAGTAATTTTAAATTATTTAACTGTGCTTGTGTGTACACTCTCCTGCATGTATCAAACCACATACAGCATTTGATGCAGAGCCCACTAAACACAATGAAAAGATTTCCACCATCTTCAGTGGGCTTTGGATGGGGTATTTTAGCAAGTAACAAGCTGATGTGTAGGCCTGGCATTACCAGAACTCCTGCCCTCTACAAAAAAATGACAAAAAGCCTGGTTTGGAAGGATGCTCTACTTGATGTAGACTGCTTGAGTCCCCTGGTTTCAAGAGGAGCAGGTGGCACCCAGCGCTCATGGCATGGAAGCCTACTGCAGTGGTAGTTCTGAATTCATGGCCTGGCATACCTGCCTCATTGGGAGGGTAACAATATGTTCCCATATAACTAAGTGAATCTGCTGAATCTTCCTCTTTATTCTGATGTTTAGCTTTTTGTTAATTGCATTTTTAATTTTCCAACTAGTAGTGAGGATTTTATTCTATTGAGAGGTTACAGGCACTAATTGCTCCTTTCTTTGTATTCTTTTTGAGAAGTGGAGTCATTTGTTTTACTTAAGGTCTATAGTAATGCCAAACTATTTTTGGCTCCACCTCATCTCACCTCTCCGCTTGCTTGTGTCATGATGTCAGTTTTGATCTATACCTTCCCACTGCTAGACAGCTTTGCCTAAAGACATAATCCTCAGCCCCTAATAATTATAAGTACATCAAAGGCTAGCTGGTTTGCTTAGCTGCAGAGGTCTACACAAAGATCTGTGTATCTTCACTTGAAAGAGATTTATAGTTTTGTGTCAAGCTTTAGAATAATCATGGCATTCCATTTTTTTCCCTTCTTTATCATGACATATTCTTGCCCACTACAGAAACTGATTTAAAAAGCACCACTATATGCCTGAAACGAAGGCACTATTCTCCTTAATACTTTAATTTTAATGATCCCCATATTTAGTAATATTTGTCAGCAGTAAAATTATGCCCTCTTTAGTATGAAAAAGTCTTACCAAGAAGTCATAGATTAACTATTGTTTGCCTTCATTTTAAATGATGTGTTGAGTAGAAAAAAAGAAAAATCAGTAACTGGAAGAGCCAGCTTTAAGGAGTTAAATTTTTTGTATCTATAGCCACAGACCATGACTGGTTTATAAATAAAAAAAATTACAGTATTTCCAAATTCTGGAAATTGAAAGGACTTTTCTGCATCTGATCTGTATTTATTCTACTAACAATTAGGTTACTGCAAGACACGTGAGGTCTCTCATCTCAGATCTTTTCAGTATATCTCCATCTTATCCTTATAACCTCCAGCAAAGTTGATGCATGTAGACAATAGAGAATGGATGACACTAATTACCAAGTAAACAACTTATTTTCCATGGCAACATATCAAGAAGTAAGTTACAAAAGTGAAAATAATTCACAGAGAGATTCCTTGGGTGAGGATGTTACATGATGAAGAACAGTTCAGCATAAAAGATCTCAAAGGGATGCCCATGGCATGGCATTGAAGTAAAGAGACGCAAGTCAGTAGTCAAGTATCCATTGACATTATAGCTAGGAATTTAAGTAGGAATTTGACTTCTCAGCACTGACTCCATAGACTGAAGTCAATTTAAATAAAAAGCACACATACTTAAAATAACTGTTGAAACAAACTATCAAAGAAATTGATGCAGGGAAAGTGTCTTTGCATGGAGACTAAATGAATACCTTTCTGGGAAATAGGTTTTAGCCAAATACAATTTATGTATTAGTCAAACACAAGTTTTTCTGGCTCAGTGTAGGATACCTGGATGAAATTTAATGGCCTCTAATTCACTGTAGGTCAAACTAGATGATTTACAGTGTATCATTATAGTATAATATTCATATGTGCTGGATTCCAGTCTTGCCTACAGCTCTGTGAAAAAGCCCCTGGTAAATCTCCCATTAGCTTCAAAAGGCCCACATGTAGGCTAAAAGACTGCAGTTAAAAGCCACATAATGTATATTCACACATCTCATAGTCTGCACGTGTGTGTGTACCTAAGTGGGTGTTATATTTACACATACACAGCCAAAATCTGGCCAGTCATGAAAACAGCTCCAAATCTGAACACAAGCGCTGGATTAATTATTACGTATTTATATTTTGCTTCATGACATCAGCAGCCACAGAATCTGCTGCTGCTTTTTTTTCTGAAGCAACAAGAAATAATCACAGCAGGAGGTGCTTTCATAATGGCTGTAGCTGGCTAAGAGCTGCGTATCTGTATGTTCACAGTGTGTCAGAGGCATGTTTGTCTCACACGCCCTGGAGCCATCCTTGAGCCTCTAGTTTTCTGATAGGGAATTCGCCGGTTGCATTTCTACGCACTGAAAAGAGTTGGCAAACACATATTTGCATGGCAGTTGGTATGTGTTTTGTCCTGTTTGTTCTGCGTAATGTAACGTGATGTGACAGGCTGCAATTCATCACATCAGTGGCATGACAGCAGAGGAATTGAAAAGAGATATAATGGTGGGCTGACGCGAGGTGTCAATTTAACGTCCGATTGTAATATTTCAACATTAAGTCTTTTTATAATGGCCTGCTGAAGAATTATCGCCAAATATTCCCCATGTGGGTGAGTTTTAGAAGTAGTGATCGGATACAGCATAGTCAACATCAGGAGAAGGCTGTAGATGCCTGTGCTCAGAAGGACCAACTCTTGTAAATACGAGAATCTTTGCACATCTGGTTTCTGATCAAACAAACAAAAACTATTTATTTATTGCCTCCTCTTTCACTACACTCCCCAGCCACACCACAGGCTCTTAAGTGGGAATACCATGGAATTGCCCACAGCAAAATCAGAAGTTGAGGCTGTTTTCCTCCAAAGACTCCTGCACAAGAGCCTGCTTGACAGTTCGCCCCTGAAAAACTCCCGCAACAAAAGCGAAGGTGTTTGATGACCTTATGTTAGTTCTTGTTGAATGCTTTCAGCCTAACAAAACCAAGTTCCCTGTTAAAATCCTGTCTCAAGGCTCGTGACATTCTAATCAGGATACCGCTGGTGAAAGTCGTAGGGAAAAGCTCAGCGGGGCCTGAGAGTAAGCTTTGCACCCATCGCTGTTGTCAGTCTTGCACTTTCTAAAGTGCCAAACTTGGCCAGAAGAAAAGAAATGGCCATTTAAGAAAAAGCATTGGTGAAAAACTGATCAACAGTGCCTAATACAAGGCAGTAAGTACATCCAGAATTAATGACTTTTTTCTTCCCTCAACATAAATTCTGTATTTCATTTCAGCTATTTGAAATATCTTTTCTCTAAATATCCTTCCTGTTGGTTAGTCTGCACCGAGACTTCTTTTTACTTTAAATCTCAGTGCCATGAGACTGCTGCAACTTCTGAACTCATGTATGAATAATATCTGCCCTTCAATAATATTTTTCACAGCATTCAAGATACCAAAATTCCTGAATCGTGCTAGATTTCAAACTGTAAAATTCAGTCTTAAAAATAGATTGTGAGGCAGCATTGGTTATCTCTGCAACATTGATACTATGAAATGGCAAAATATTATAATATGATTAAAAGATACCATTAATAATAGCTTATAAGCATGTATGGTGATCATTATAATTAGTTACTTACTGCAGGTACACTGCAGGTCCCACCTTTTCATCTTTACGATAACCAAAGATGCAACAGCCGCTTGATTTCTGCCTCCTGCCCTTGCAGCCCAGGGGCTGGCTGTAACACAGGCCTCCCCTGGGAGCTCGGGCTCCCCAGCACCAATGTCCCTGCTTCTCCTCTGTCCTCAGAGGGCACAGCTTCCCCCCGGCTCTTGCCCATATTTAAAGTGATCTCTTTCAAATGTGTTTGCAAGGCTGTGTTTGATGTCAGCAGGGAGGCTTGCCATGCCTGACTCCACCAGCCCTGTCTGGATGGTGCTCAGAGCTCAGCCCGGGCTCCTCGTAAGGAACCACTGGCAGGAGTTACGAGGACTTTCTTGCTGTCCTTCACCAGTAATGGCTCTGAGCACAGCTTTGAGTCCTTGCATACCACAAGATCAGTAAAAAGTCAGGGTATTGTTCTCACATAAATTAGATCCCATGGATTAACCACTTAACTGATAGTTTAAAAATTTTCATTATAAAGGAATATGGAAGACAGTATTCTTTCCTGTAGAATTACGTTAAAAACCTGTGCGTGACTTCTAGTTTTTTCAGAAATGTAACACTGTTTCATAACAACTGCTAGCTTTTATTTTTTCATTGATGTAACCTACCTTCTGCTACATCATACTATTGTTATTCATATACCTCTGCTAAATTTAGTCATTTCCTTTGCTAATGTTCTTACTGCTGAAAATCCCCCCTGGAGATATCCAAATACACCTGAAGTGCACCAGGTGAAGAGCAGATTCTGAGACCATCCCAGAGACCTTGCAGAATAACCCCAGGATTTGATCTTATGTCACCTGGAAGCGTTGCTGCTCATGAACCATCATGAGCCTTACATGAGCTCACCCTCTGACTGCACCACGTAACCCATGGAAGGAAGGATTTGGCACCTGGTCTGAACTTCTCCTGAATCATCACTTGAAGTTCATTGCTAAATTTCACCACACCTCTGCCTAAATAATACAAACTTTTATTAACCAGATGAAAGAATATGGCTACAATTAATTATTTATTTTACTACATAGGATGCATTGTGGCCAAAGAAAAACAGCCACAAAGTGCTTACCTTAGGCCCTTGCTTTTAGCCACCAAATGGCGAGATGCTTAGCTCACAGCTGCAGATACGGAGCCCATGTGGGCATAGTCTGCTGCAACATAAGCCCAGATGGTCCCACTGACTGCGCTGCTGTTGCCTCTTAGGTATGTAAGGGAAGAATTAGGACCACAGCACTCCAGTCTGATCACTGTAATAAACAGAATTTTAACAGTAAAACATTCTGGAAAAATTCCTGATTTCCTCAAAAATTCCTGAAGGAAGCATGAGCTTTAGTCAATGCCTTGTTTTCATATATTATTAACAACTACACTTTCCCAGCTTACTCCCTTGTGTGTTTGAGAGCTTTGCTGCCCACTCGTCAGGATCAGAAACAACACAGCAGGTCAGGGACTGGATGAAATTAGACCTTTCCAGCCATCACCAACCTACTGGATGACTTTGGCCAGCTCACTTTAGCCTTCAGTGCTTTTGTTTTCCTTTGGGGACTGTGTGAGCTCTCTATGACAGGCTGCCCATCCTTTCGGCAGTATCCGAGTCCCATGCCACAGCCCCTCACTCTTGTCGTGCTAATTCGGCACTGCGCCCTCAGCTTCTCCCCGCTGGTATCATGATTCCAGCGCTGCCCTCCCAGAGGTTAACCACAGAGTCAGGTGAAGTCCATTTTCTAAGCTCACTTATTTTCTATAATTTGAAGGAATTTTTACAACATAGGGTAAAAACACACCCCTGGGAAATCAGCCGTAATACTCTAGTCCATATCTGCCATTAGGTGTCAGTGTGACAACAACCATGATACACAAAGGCTATTCCAGGGTGTGCAGGAATGCCACCCCATCCTAAACTTCTCATTCTTGACTCAGGGAAAATACAATATGCAACTGAGAGGGAGGAGAAGGTTGAAGAAAGCAAGAAACATTTTATTTCAGGTTTTTCCATCACCTAATTGAAGTTATTTACTAACAGATAAGTCTGTTTGTTTGCATTTCATTCAGTGTGTCTCAGGTTCCCGGTGCTGCAGTTGTCAAAGAAGTGTAATATTTACAAAACCAGGATGAGAGCTTCTGCACACACTGATCTGACACCCTATTTTGGGGCAAAAGAAACAGTCAATACTATTAGTGATTTGCAGTCTGCAGGAGGTAAACTGCTTTGCCCATATGCAAATGTTAAATTACTCATGTAAGTTGATACCTGCCGATGTTGATGCTTATAGATGGGTCCTGCACAAGTTGGTTAAAATACTGTATTAGAAAAACAACTAAAAGTTCCACTCATTCAGAAGAATAGGATATAAAAACTTAAAAACTAGTTTTTAGCATCTTTTTGTGCCTGAAATACTACCTTATTTTGGTGTATCAGTGGTATGCATGATGAAGAAATAGTAAAAACATGACATATATTAAGGAGTTTGCAATTGTTTTTAAACAAAGTTTCAGGCACTTCTCAAAATGAGATGGCAAAGGTAGCTAAACAGTTTTTGGTTACATGGGAGTTTTGAAAGTTAGTAGTTTTAAAATACTCATTCAGAAGAATAGGATATAAAAACTTAAAAACTAGTTTTTAGCATCTTTTTGTGCCTGAAATACTACCTTATTTTGGTGTATCAGTGGTATGCATGATGAAGAAATAGTAAAAACATGACATATATTAAGGAGTTTGCAATTGTTTTTAAACAAAGTTTCAGGCACTTCTCAAAATGAGATGGCAAAGGTAGCTAAACAGTTTTTGGTTACATGGGAGTTTTGAAAGTTAGTACAGTTTTAAAATAAAAATCAGGTTGGGGAAAAAAAGTATTTTCAGAAGAAAATTAATTTTAAAAATATTCTCCAGTTGCCTCTAGTATTGAGAATACTTCAAGTACTTGTAGGATAGCATTTTTTTGCCATATGTTTGGAACTGGAAATGTTTCCACCATTAACTTTAATCAGATTTAGATCAGGTCAACATAATGGCTAAATCAGCTTGGCCTTCACCAGGATCAGGGAATCCGTTGTGCAAGAAGATCATTTGGATTCAGCTTTGCCTTCCTCTTTTATCCTTTGAGATGGAAGAGATTGTGACCATCGCTTAAATTTGGTGGGGGTTTTTTTATATTGATAGATTAAATCTTGAGTAGCACCATGCTGCTGTGATAAGCATCTGAGCATGCTGGCTTTTCTTTTAGCTACTTCCAGTTTCCTAGTAACTGCATGACACAGGAGTGGTTAGTCCTGAGCATGCACTGCACAGCCCAGAGTAATCCTAGCCAAGGCAAGGATCCTCAGGTACCATCTCTGCTACAATTCCCCAAGTTGGATAGCTGCAGTTCTCTTTATGAGAGCAAAGACTTCCAAAATTTGGTAGCCCTGCCCCCCTTCAAGTTGGGGGTGGGGAAAGAAAAATCTCATGTACTAATTTGACCTTGTCTTTATAATAGATAATTATAGGCATTAGGAATAGAAAAGATGCCTGATTAAATGGCTCCAGCCACCTGCTAATACACGATTGTGAAGTAATCCTTGACCATTTTCATATTGAGAGTTGCTACGATGATGTTCTTCCACTCCTTATGCTACTCAGCTTGCCTAGAAAGCTGTCTCCTATACTTTAGTTTACTTGCATCCTAACTCTCTTTCGCTTTGTACTATTTTAAATAGCAGTGATTAAACCTTTCTTTATATTGGTACTGGTGGGGGCTTGAAAGCTCATGCTATCCTACACATCTATTTTGACTTTAGAAACATAAATTGAAGAGCTCTTTATTTTTACATGTGGTTTCTGACCAGGATCTTCTTCTTGTTTGTGGTACAAAGGGAGCAGATGAAAACGCCAGCTGGGCTAGCAGTTCGAGAAACCCCCAGCACTGGCCATTATAGCTGGCTGTACCCCCTGCTCTATCGGGGCCCCAGGGTAGGTATAAGTAGAGGCTCCAGGGCCAGGTACAACCTGCTCGCATGGCACTCTCACCCAGAGTTAGTTTAGGTGAGTCCAAAGGTAATTTTGCTGATTTTGAGCAAAATCATTAGTAAAATAGACCTGAAAGCAGCAGAGAGCTGTAAGCCTACTTTAAACTGAGCATTGTTCTTGTAGAGAGAGTATTGCTTCAAGCCGCTCTTTACAGATCAGAAAGGATTGTGGTGACAGTTTCCCTCTGACTGATCCCTTCTCCCTGCAATGGGCTGAGTTCCCACCTGCAGCCTAAACCAGTCCAAAACGTGAAGTGCAAGGAAGAGTTTCCACCCGAAGTCAGAGAAGAGGCAGAGGGAGCAGAGTCAGGCTGTAAGGAAGGACTACAAGGACACAGTAATAACCAGGTAGATAGTAAACATAAAATCATAGAATCATAGAATGGTTTGGGTTGGAAGGGACCTTAAAGATCATCTAGTTCCAATCGCCCTGCCATGGTCAGGGACACCTTCCACTAGATCAGGTTGCTCAAAGCCCCGTCCAGCCTGGCCTTGAACACTACCAGGGATGGAGCATCCACAACTTCTCTGGGCAACCTGTTCCAGTGCCTCACCACCCTCATAGTGAAGAATTTCTTCCTTATATCTAATCTAAATCTACCCTCTTTCAGTTTAAAGCCATTATCCCTTGTCCTATTACTACATGCCCTTGTAAAAAGTCCCTCTCCAGCTTTCTTGTAGGCCCCCTCCGGGTACTGGAAGGCTGCTATAAGGTCTCCCCGGAGCCTTCTCTTCTCCAGGTGATGCACATCTGTGTGAGAAGGACTGGTGGTGGCATGTAAGGAAAGAAAAAGATCGCTGCAGCAATGCAGGAATGTGGAAAGATGCTTTGTAAGGGCAAACTTTCCCTATTGAACATTAATTGCTTTCCATGGATGCAAAATGTACTGTAAGTGATGAAAGGAGTGGCTGACAAGCAATGCTGTATTCAACAGATATCAGAGAATGCAGTTTAGGTTAATTACCTTCTCTTAAAAAAAAAAAATGTTTTTTTCTGAAAAGGTGAGCATCTGTCTGAAACAGAATCTTATCTCCAAACTCCTGTTGTCTACTTCAATGAGAAGAGGAGCAAGAAAGGGAATGAAATGGGGTGGTGAGGGGACTCCAGCAGAAGCCATGGTGATTTTTTTCCCCGGCATCAGGCATCAGGGCTTTGCATTGCTTCCCATGGGCTTTTCTCCTCGTTACCTTTAGAAGCACAAGCAACACCAGGAGCTGCCCACAGCTCCCTCTGGGACTCTGAGCTTCCCAAGTGGCATCTGCAGCCACTGCTCCTGCTGATGGAGTTTATTTAAATAGGCAGGGAGAAAGTATTTGTGTTTGCAGAAGGCAGCATATAGTGTAACCTACCTCCATGAGGTTTTAAAAAAAAACAACTCTGCT
Organism: Aptenodytes forsteri; assembly: GCF_000699145.1. Classification (NCBI taxonomy): domain Eukaryota; kingdom Metazoa; phylum Chordata; class Aves; order Sphenisciformes; family Spheniscidae; genus Aptenodytes; species Aptenodytes forsteri. The sequence continues at coordinate 741,296 of NW_008795675.1, read as the reverse complement.
ATTCATGCCACTCTGTAATTGAGGGATAGCAGTCAGGTGAAGATCTTCCCAGGGAGTGGAAGGAACAGCCTGGAAATGAAAAGCCCGCTGTTTCTACGGATTGAATTTCCCCTTCGAAAGGGCGTACGAAGTGTAGCGTGTCCCCTTTCCAAAGCTTTATGTTTTCCCTCTAAATTAGTCTCTTCTAATGGTAAAGGGTGGAAAGGAAAGCGTCAGCCCATCAGTCGGGGTTTTCAGATGCCGATACGGTCACATTGGCTTTTAAGGCCTTTGGGCACCTGAACCACAGAACGTGCTGGTGGTTATCAGCAAGTCTGTGCAGCAAAGCACTGGAGCCGGTGAGTGACAGGCCATAAATGCCTATCAGGGAGGACCTGCCCTTATATCTGCTTCAGTGGCTTTATTAGCCACACCTTTCTTGTAAATTGTAAAATGTCAGTCAGGGTGCTCCGGAGATGGTTAAAACAAGACGTGCTCTAATACCCCAACTTCTTTTATGTCCTAGTGCCTTGAGGTGCATTTAGAAAATGCATCCAAGTTTTATCTCATATTGTAGGATTTAACCAAGAGACATTGAGCAGAGCACCGTATAAGTGTCATTAAGAGAGCTTAGCAACAGGATGTCAGTATGCATATTTGTGTGTGTATATTTATGTGCATGTGTGTGCAAACACACAACTTGCATATATATACATCACAATAAAGTTGTATAATTTGTTGGTTTAAAATAACATGTTGGTACCTACTGTGTAGCATGTTTTTTATACATTGCACCAGTGTTGCTAATTTTCTATGCAGATACACGCACACACACAGACCCCATAAAAACTTGGCCCTCATTTTATGAAAACTTATCCAAGAAATTTCCAACTTAGTATCCTAATTCTTAAAGCACAAGAGGTATTATAGAAAGTCAGTATTTTTAAAGGGACTTAAAAAAGCATATAAGCATTTTCAATTTTGGTACATGGAAAGCTAGCTCCTGTTAAACTCTGTGCGTATTAAGCTCGTTGATATCGGAGTAACTTTAGTCTATGCAACCTTCCAGCATGAGTAACATTTTTTTTCCATGAAACCCACTGACTATGAGCACATTAGTCTGGCAGAGGCGAGAAAGCAATACTGTTTTGTAATTTGGGCTTTATTTACCGATAGTATTCCCATTTTCCCATTATTTGGATTAGGCAACTAACTGGTCCCAAGTTTTTCTTCATTAAAAGAAAAAAAACCTCCTTTTAATAAGTGTGTGCTTCACACTTTCAAACTTCAATAGCATAGAATTTTTCACTTGATCAGAAAATTGATTTAATTTGCTGCTAGGTTAAATGTTAAAGATTTCAGTCTTATGACCATGAATTCTCAAATTAAATTCAGTGCATTGCTTAAATTTCTAGCTGCGGTGCATTTAGCCTAATTGCTTTGGTAAGTTGGATGCTTAGTAACTACTACTCTTCTGAATTTTCCTCTTTAAAGGCAAGCAATGAAATAAGCCTGAGGGGCACAGGTGGGCTAGCCTGCTCTTTGGGATTCACCTGTGGGGTCTTTGGATATCTCTTCCAGTCTGACCGCATCCTCAGACCATGTCTGATGAGGCTGTTCTGCTGACAAGGGAGAGCATTTAAACACCTGTAGGTTTTAGCTATTTAAGCCCAAATCGGTTTTGAAGCAACAAGAAAGGCTGAGCAAAATGGTTCAGATTTCAGTCAGTTGTCAACTAAATGTGTGCACTGGGCCTTTAAGTATTTGGTCAGACACATCTTGATTGCTTAGCTTTTGTTTTCGCCCTGGGAAAGTCAGCTGGATAATACCCTGTAGCCAAAGACTATTCTGTGATTCTATAAGTGGGCTGGGCTGGGGGGTGACAGAGAGAATTAACAAAAACCAGAGTTATATTTATGTATTTCCCTATTTTTGTGAGCCAAGCTATTTGCAGTCATTTTCAGTTTCCTTGCAATGTTAAATATAAAAATCATAGGGACTTAAAATGATCCCACTGATGCAATCCTTAAGGTGGGCTCTTCTCCTTGGGGACGAGTCGCAATGCAAACACGGGGGTGGTGGAAGCAGTAGAGGAAACTTCCACCAACTGTACCCAGCAGGGACAAGCCCCGAGTGTCTAGTTTTTTTCCTCTTTGTTTACAGCATTTTTAAGGCTTTGAGTTCTCACGCAACATATATGTCATTAAATGGCTGATGCCTCTTTGCACACGTTGTTGTGATGGCCTGTGGCAACCTGAATTAATTGTTTCAGTAGTTGATGGTGGTTACTAGCCGTAATTATTATAATTTGCATTTATAAAAACATCTTTCATCTAAGGATCTCAAAATGCTTTTGCGCACATTTAATTAAGCTTCACAACATCCTGTGAGGTAAGTGTCAAGAGTGTTGTTATATCCATTTTTACACAGGTTTCTCCAAGAAAACAAGGTCAGTCTCTAACATGACTGGTATTTGGTTCACATCACACTTGCACAGGACGGAGCAACTAGCACAGCTGCAGGAATTAGGGGTGCTGATCTAGGTCACTTTGCATCTCCCACATAGCTCTTGCTGCTGCCACGCTGTGTGGACACATGCACTAAGCCACCACAAACAGTCAGAGCAACCTCTGCCCAGACTTCCAGTCTGAGGTGGCCCTTTCTTTCCCAGGAGCATGCCAGCAGCAGAAAAGTCTTGGGAAGAAAAACAGATAAGCACCCTATATATTGCACAAGATGACATAACCCATCCTGCAAAGATCTGTTCTTTCTATAATTTTCTACTGTAACATTTAAGCCTCTCTTTGCAATCTGCGCACAGCAAGACATTTCTACTGCAGCCAAAGCCAAGAAACTAGCTGCAAGCAACAAAAAGTTCCCCTTTATCACTTGTTCTAGAAGAGGCTGCACGCACTTCATCTCCAGCCCCTACCAGCCTTAGACCCAGCCTTAGGGGCAATCAACACTTCTGAGATCTACTAAATCCTAGATTACCACTTGACTGTGGTATTTAAAAGTGAGGATAAACTCAAGCAAGATAGACTTGGAACTTGAGGGGACAAGAGGAAGAGACAGTTTTCAAAAGCTCATTTCTTTTTCAAACATATGACTATGTTGTTTAAATTGAACCTGGCTCTCTGTAGGCTCTGTTGATCACCATATTAGCCCTGAGGAAGATAGGTCTAAGTAAGTGCTTGCAAATTGAGTAAGAAGTCCTGGGCCATACCTTCATGAGTTCTTTACCATCTCCATCAATTTATAATGGCTTGTTTCCATGTGGCAGTGACCAGATTAGCTATTTTGAAAGAACTCTGCCTGTGGATGCACTTATTCCAAAATAAATGCCATTTTGCTTTTCTGAATTAAGTGGACTTACAGGTAGAGAATGATTATTCTGAATAACATGAGAAAGAAAGTAATTTCATTCCTAAATAGACCACTCAGCAGGAATATTCTGAAACGAGCTGTCTGGCTAATTTCTCATGTTGATGCTTTTTAGGGCACTGACATACTCGCACAGGCATCAACAACCAATTTTGTTTTCAGTGCATCCTTTTCCCGGAGAGGGTGTGCCAATGCAAGATGAGAGTCAGGTTGTCTTTGTCAAAGGTCTTTCATACTTCTCTGTCTTTACCTGACATTATTTCTGCTTAACCTAACAGCATGAAATAATTTCTGAAAACATTCCTGCTTTTTCTAATACCAAAAAGCACTGCTGGAGCACAAATGGAATAGACTTGAATGTGTCCTACTCCACTTGTAGGAGATGCCAGTAGCAGCAGGGGCTTTGTCCTGGCTTCTTTGGAGGAGCACCCCAGTGAAGCCCAGGGAAGCTTGGTCCTGCTCCCCAACTTAAGCATGTCTGGAGCGTCCTTCAGGGACGGTATTCCTCATTCCCAATTCTTTTCATTTCCCTTGAGTCAATGTACAGGATTTATTCGGGTCCATGTTTCTCTTGTGGGAGAAAGAACGCCTGGCAGCCAGAGGATAAGGTCTGGCACAAGAACATATGTCATTTCAATTTACCTGATGCTGTCTACTTCACTTTCAGCAGAAATAGAGGACAGTCATTGGGCTAAGCCTGCATTTTTACTGAAGCTTTCTTCTGCTTTTCCTCTCCTCCAACCTTGTTCATGTCTACTGCTGCACAGAAAAGAAAAATATGGTAGCAACCTGGGGCTTGGGAGAATACAGTGCCATGGGAATCACAGCATCAGGCCCACGGAGGGTTTTTTTCTTGCAGCTACCAGAAAACCTTCAAGAACTTCAAATCAGTACTTTTGGGGTCTGTTTCCTTTTTTGGAAGAGGGGAGGTAAAAATTCTGCTCGTGTTATCTCATATTGCAGAAATTGAGACTTGATGGGTACTATATTATCCTTTTTGGACCTCAGTCACTCCCAGAGATTCAAGATGAACTCTGCCTGCCCAGGCACCAGAGTCAGTGCCCCAGGGAATTTCTTCATATCTAAGGGATATGCAGGATGTGTACTCGCATGCCCTTGCTGCCTCTCAACTCCAGCTGTACATGCAGTTTTGCTTTAGGAACCTGTACCTCCAGTATTGCAATATCTTTTTCAGTCTCTGTCATCAAGAGTTTAAATACAGTTCAGATCAGTGTTAGTGGCCCAGCTCCAAACGAGGAGAATTGCTGCAATTCGTTATCTTGACAAATTAACTGGTCTGAGGCAATTCCTTTTTGAGAGAGATACAATTAGTTAACTCTTGAACTCTAGCCTTGCTTCAGCTCTATGGCATAGTTATGCACCTGCTCAAAAAGTGTTGATACTACTACTAAGCCTTTCACATCTGTAAATGCAATTCCTGCACTAAGAGCCTTAGTGTTACGCAGCCGTGCCTTGCTGTCCTTGTGCCACTCTTGTACCCCACTGTAGTGTGGGATAACGATGCAGACCTCATTTGTAAAGGACTCTGACCTCAGCTGATTAAAAAAAAGGCTGTCTGAAGACCAAGATGGTCTTGTTGTATAGCCTCTAGGGGAGGGTCAGTGCTGGAAGCGCAGGGTCCTCGTCACAAAACCACCAGAAGGGCCTAGCATGGAGAGTGTTATATCGGAGAGACACATCACCAGTTGCCCCATCCTCTGTTTTGAGTACAGCTGCCTGGTCCAGTGGAAAAAGCTGGCTTTCCTACCCCCATTCCACTGTGTAGAAAACAGTAGCCCATGCAGACCCGAAACAGAGATTTTCTTTGGAAAAGGAAACATCCTTCTAATGGTGTTTTCTCCTTGGGATTTAGGCAGGAGTCTCTGTTGCAATCTCTCAGCCCTTATATACCTGGTGAAAACTGGGTTGCCATCAGGTACCGTACCCCCCTCCTGACATGGACAGGAGCTGGTGCTCCAGGAAAGGCAGAGTGATCTCCAGCCTTGCCCTTGTTTCCCTCACCTCCTAGCCTGGAGGAGCAGCTCCCTTCTGCCTCTTTCTACCAAGCAGTGAAAATACATCCACAGCTACACATTGTTCTTCCAACCCAATGTGGGCAGATGCCCTTCTTATCCATTTCCCTGTGGAAAGCCCCTTAGCCATAGTTCACCTGTGGGCATTGTCTTCCCTTGCACAAGAGCTCCCAGGTGCTAAAAGATATCCCTTAACCATTCGTCCGAACCATTCTCTTTTGGAAACTCTGTTTGGGATAAAGCTGTCCTGCAGAAATCTTGTGTTTGCCTAGAGCCTCTTTGTATGGACTTGGTGGCTGGGAGTTTCCTTGAGCTCCTCTTTGAACTTCAAACCTTCAGCATCCAAAACATTTAACCCTCAATTTCTTTTCTGCTTTATCAGTTTGGCCAGCTTCCAGCTGGCAGCATTTATTTGCAGGCTTCCATTCTGCATCTTGTGTTTGCAGATGTATTTCTCTTTCAATTAACCCCTTGAAATGGTTTTCTTCTCCCCTGAGCCTATTTGCCTCCGGTCTGGCCGACATACCTCCCTGCTCTGGATGCCTGGAGGGTGGAAGCCAAGAGCGGACATGCTCAGTCCTTGGGCTGGAAGTGTGTTAAGTTTGTTAAGTGTGTACAGGGCAAAGGGTGTGCCCTGTACATGGGCATCACAAAGAGCAGCTGAAGGAACACACAAGTTCGGCAGCACCTGCTTTGCCTGTTGTGGGTTGGGGCTTGCTTCTGTGGAGTCTCTAGAGCATCACTTAAGAATAATCAGGTCTTCCCTGAATGCTTTCGCTGAGATGCTCTGGAGCACGCACCCGCATTTCCACTGCTGCAGCCTTCACCCCAAACAATGGGAATGTCTCTGCTCACCAGCAGCTTCTGCCCAGCTTTCCTTTAGAACAGGTATTTCTAGTCACTTAAAATGAAAAAAAAAAAAGAAAAAATAAACACCTGGTCTAAAGTACCACTTACCAAACAAAGAAAATGCCTAGTCACCAGGAATGTCCTCCCTCCTGTGCCTGCTGTAATTACTGAGCAATAGCAGCATTAGGTTGCTCATCTTGTGTCTTGGCACTCCAGCTTGTTAACATGCATCGGCAGCTGAGAGGAGAGCCGCTTGCCCGCTGCCAGGATTACAAGGCAAACTTCACATGGTTCAGGAAACCCGATAAAATCTAGAGGTGCAAGATCTCTATTGCTGGGACACTAGTCAAGCCTTTGACATGAAAGGGCCTGGAATTGAGGCAAATCCTTGGTTATTCAGTCTCTTTCAGCTGGCGACCCATCACAGCTTGGTACTACTACATCTGGATCACCCTGTAAGACACACCTTTTTTTTTTTAAATTAAATAATATTGGCACTGCTAGTGTAGTTCCTAAGGAACCTGATTACTTAGGCTCCAGGGAGATATAAAATGAACTATTCAGCCTATATAGTGGTTAGCTTAATTTTGTGTATGATTCTAGCAGAGCAAATGAGTAGTAGAGATTGAAATCTCAGCCGGAGCTGGTGAAGACTTGGCATTTCCATTTGCAGAAAGTTTTAAAGCCAGGTTTCACTGCAAGCTGCAGAAGGCTGCTAAGTGAAATATAACTGTCTATGCTACAAAAAAAAAGAGTTGTTGTTTGTAAATGTTAACTACTTCTTTAGTTTTATCACATAACTTTTATTTTAATTCTTAAATTTCCTGGCACACCCACTGAAACAGTTTTGCTGCTGCTAATTCGCCTAATACCCAACTAGTGAAATAATGACATGTTATGCTACTATTAAGGGTTGCTTCTACTTAGTAGTGATTGAAGTGCCTTATCTTCTCAGGTATCAAATTGTTAAATTACAACACAAATGGGAGATATTCTGATTTAATGTACCTACCTTTTCCAGCTCTCTCAGCAGTAACAGCTGTTCTCAATGAGTTTTAAAAGTACTATAAAACCAGTATTTCAACAATTTATATTTGTCAGATGAAAACATGTCAGCACTGGGAATTAACAAAATAACAGAAAAATAATCTAAAAATAAGAAGCCATGGAAAACTAGACCAAAAGAAGCAGAGAAGTTTAGAGTTATATTTTTATATAACAAACAAAGCTGTGTGGTTTCCCTGCAGGAATTGGTTGAAACTAACAATTTTATTAGAATCTGTTTATTTAGAAAGATGTTTTTAGGAAAACAATTGTAGCCAGAAAAATGAGCTGACCACACTCAAGTCAGCAATAGAAGTTCCCACTAATTATGATACCACAAGAATTTTACCCAGTGGCTTTAGAAATACCTTCATGTAGTTTGAGAAAACCTGGGATAGAGTTAAGGTGGAGCAACTTGATAATGCATGAGATCATGCTCAATCTCACGCCTCCTGCAGCAGTTATTTGCCTTTAAAAAAAAAACAAACCTCACAAAGGCATGAGAGCTTGATTTCAACAGGTCAAAATAAAAAATTAAAATAAAAATTTAAAATAAAAAAGAAGTTAATGCATAATAAAAGGAGATATGAAGTTATTCACATGGAAATAGCAATTCAGCTAAAAAAAAGAATTTGATTAAATGCCTAAAAAAAAAGTGTGATTGTTTGTGTTATTACTAAACTATACTGTTTTACAGCACTCGCTTTGCTTAACCATTTGCATTTCTTCAGACCCTTGATTTGTTTCTTTGAGAAAAACTCTACTATTTGCTTCTTTTTTTAAAAAGAAGAGCAGTATGTCTGAAGTCTGTGTGGTTCACCGGGAGTTCATTGGGATATATTTGCAACTCCTGAAGCAAAAAAATGATATTTTATCTTTAGAAGGAGTTACATTTTTTGAACTTATTGAATTTTTCAAAGATCAGCATGAAGAGTTCTGATTAAATGCTTGCTTCAGCATTTTAAAGGCTTCTTGTGTCCCTGTTGCCTAAGGAGGTCGTACATTACGATTGCTCTGTAAACATCAGATTGTACAGAATTGGCTCTGCATACCATGCCGGGCACACAAAGAAGAAGTCAAATGGCTTATCTCTCGCTTATCAACTAGTTTATTTTTCATGCCCAAAAAAGGCTGTATTTTTACAAGAGCAGCTGCTACTTTGTAAATAATTTAATGGCTTCTGTTAAGTAGAGCTGTCAATTTTGCAAACAATATTAAAAGAAGATTTTCATTTTACCATGGGATTGCATGTTTTAAAATGCATTTTTATCCCTGAAAGTCCAGTGGAGAATACTGGAGAATGGAAACTGCTTGTGATTTGCAGACACAGATCCAAAAGAGAATAGATACAGTTAAATAATGACACATATATGAGCAGGGAAGGCATGAGATCTCATCACCTGCGTACGGTGCTCAGAGAGCATCCTGCTCATTAAAGCATAGGAAAACTTTTAGTGAACTTGTAAAGACATGTATTTGGCTATTTCAGACAGGCGCTAAGTGTAGCAATAGCAGCTATCAGCAAATTTTGGAAATGCAGAATGTGCATTGTGTGGTTGTGTGTGTACAACATTATCCTAATATTGATCGTGACAAATGGGATTTTGTAGATAAAGATTTTTAGCACAATGTAATTCATATTATTGCATCTGATAAATTACTTTAATGATGAAATGTTAGCCACGATACCAACTCTCAAGTTTTTAAAATTCAAATTCAGATTCAAATCCCCAGATCCTAACATGTAAGCAAATGCTAGGTTAGCATTAAAAGCAGCAAGAGTTTATTGTGCAATAAGCCAAAGGAAGATTCCAGATTACCTGAATACGAAATCTTAGGTGCAACTTGTGATACCTCCAACACTAGCACAAAGTCAAGTCTTTATTAAGCACCAAACCCTAGTCAGAGCCCTCATCTAGATGTAAGGACCACCACCCTCTCCCAGCTCTATGGCATTGTTGCCAAAATCCTTCCCTTTTTAATTAAATGTGGGATAAGTTGCCTCTGGTTTGGGAAGGGCTGTGTTGTTTAAACAGTGTTCCTTGTGCATTTGTTTTCCCTGCTGTAGCACTTCTCACAGGGAACACAGTCCAATGTCCCACAACAAAAATGTTTATTTCTTTACTCTAGAGCTCATATCTGATGGGTTTGTGGCTTTGAACCACTCCTGGCATCTGATCCTATCTAACATTCTACTGCAACACTACAGCTGTATACCCAGACTAGAATAGGTTCAATCCTCGTAACTTGAGGTCAGTTTCAGATATTTAATTTAGATATGAAAGTGCAAAGAAATCTATTTGCACTCCCGTGGGTAAGAAACCCCCTCATCCCCCAATTTTGGCTACAAGTGTGCTTGCATATGACAGACTGCTCTGTTTTCCATGAGGTTCCTACGGATCCAGTAGCATTATTTAATAAGGTGTAGCTGTGCTGCATCCACAGCACAAATATCAAAGTCAATGGCCATGGTTATAATTGCTCGTGGCATTCATATATTAGAAGTACGCCACACGAGGAGGACTGGACACATCCAAATTGTAGCCACTCCACGTTACAAAACTGCTAGGTCCCACCCAGAGCACGTGCATGAGTTACACTGAAGTGATTGACATAAGAGGGTTGTGATTTATTCAGATCTGGTTCTCAGCAGGTACAAGAAAATGCAAATTAATAGTATGATGGAAAGAGACAAAGCTGACCCAATCCTATTGTGTTTCCTTTCTCAATACACACTCCTCTCTCAGCATCTCTCAGGGTTTTACATTCTGAAATGCCACTGCTCCTTGGAGGTAGGTCAGCCTCAGGAGTGATGTCTAAGGAGAAGCCATGGACATCGTGTATTGGTAACTTTAAGGGGGTAAGTTATGTAGGCCTTAGACATTACTGAGTAGGTGGAAGAAGAAAACAAGATTAAAAAAAGATGAATTACACCAGCTTGATTCACACTGTACATTTTAGCTTTGACAGTTAGAAAACTAAAACGTTTAACATTTCCCTCCTTAAAAGCTAAGGCCAAGTGAAAAGGGAGGCTCTTCAGGACAAAAGACTCGGTTCACAGGTGGAAGGGTGGCAGTGAGAGCTGTGTTCCCAAGCAGAGGCTGTCAAAAGTTTGTCTCACGAGAGCTGTGGTGGATTTTACCTACACACACATAAACAGGAATTTTGTTTAAGCCCTTCCCCAGAGTTCTTCATGCATATCAAAAGCAGTTTCTCCTGTGCTTTTTAAAATTCTCTGTATTGCTCCCCTCCTTCTCTTGGCTACTCACTTTGCAACAGGCTCCAAGAAGAGATCTCCAGAGAAACCTACTTTTCTTGCCCTTGAGTTGAGTTTCCTAGACATAGAGCATTGCTTGTACACCTTTTTCTCCCCTCCTTTTTTTCTCTTTGGATTTTTTATTCAAGATAGAGGAGAAATTGCACCAGGGCCAGTTCAGCTCTTTTATTTATTGTAATGTGGTGTGTATGCTTGGAGGTGTGTTGCCCCTGACCAAGTTGGTTGTTTTCAGTGATTTCCCACGTTGCTCCACGTGTGGGAAACAGCAGCACAGGCAAAGAATATCAGTTACCAAATTGGTTGCCACACTTCACCCTCTCTCGCACCACAGATGCTAATAATATTTAGGTAGCATGAAAAGTAGAAATAGTCTGCAGCAATCTTCCGGCGTTAGCTTTTTAGGACTTGGAGATTCAGAAATGCTTACAAGTAGATTTGCCCTCCTAAGCCGGTGAGCATTCTGGGTCTCCAGCAAAAATGTAAACTAGCAGTATGGCAACGCTCACAAGAGTATTATATTCTTCGTGCTGCCCGTGGTGTGGCCATGGGTGTCGTGCAGATTAGCTTATACAGGATCTGGGAAGGCAGAGAACAAGGGGAGAAAAACAGGATTAAAAAAGAGAAAACACAAAAGGGTCTTACGATTTTGAGAAAAATCTTTTAAAGTCTGTATCTGTAACAGGATTTTTTTCCTTAATCCAGACTCTGCTAGCCTGGGGTTTGATTATTTTTATTTATTTTAAGTCTCACACCTAGAATACGCAAGTCCTCCTCTACATTTTTAAGTGGTTCAGGTATTTTCAAACAGTTTCCTTCCCCAAAGGGCTCAGACTGGAACTTGGGAATTGGAGGCCCTTCCTTCACCTACTTGAAGACTTCAGGTCTTGATTGTGAACCAAAATATTTTGAAACAAAGCTAAGAAAAGTCTTTATTTTTAAAGGAAGGAGTTAACACATACCCTTGTGGGGGAACAGTCCAATTGAGAAGACTTTGATCCATACGGCAACAGTGAAATACTCACATGCAGCAGCCTTTGGCAGCCAGGTAGACCTTCTGTAGTTGACAATGTAGAGAAGGCATTTCCTCCTTGGTAACTAAAGCCAACACACACTCGCTCCCTCCCTTCCAAAAACTCTTGGACGTGTTATTGTTGGTGGTCATTAGCTCCTTGGCCTCCTTTTCAAGGGGAAAAGTCAAGGGTAGAAGCTGTATAAGTATATAGTTTTCCATTTAATTTGATCCATTACAAGACAGGACACCCTTGTCCTTATTGACATCTAAGGCAAACAGTTGGCAACTTGATTGGTACTTTTAAATTAAGTAAGCCTGATATCATATATTGATTCATCTTAACAGAACTTCTGGGGCAGTCAGACGAAGAAGACCCATCTCGCGAAGCTTTCATTGACCGATCTTCAGAGCATGGAGGAGACCACGACCTGCCTGCTCCCAGTCCAGCCATCAGACCACCAGCGCAGAGCGGGTCCCGCAGGTGAGCGGCACAGGAAAGGGCACACGGGCAACTTGTGTGTCTATCAAAGACGTTTCGTAAGGCCAAGGAAAATCCTGTATTTCCATAACAGAAAATGGAAGGGAGGGGGGAAAAATTAACTAAAATACTTTTGAAATGTCTGTTTGATATTCTGAACTTTCCTGGCAACCTCAGTTGTCATCTGCATCATGACTGTAAACACAATAAAACATTAAGACACTAAGCAGGAACTAAGGAAAACTTAGAAGCCAGAAGGACATGGCATCGACACAAAGCTATCTCCAGAAACATAGACAGTTTGCGAGCATTTAACATGCACTAGCACAACCATTTTCAAATTAAACCATTTGGGCAAATGCAGCCTTCCTTGATGAATGTGCAGAAGAGAAATACAGCAATGGAAATGCAGCAAATTAATAGTTACAGGTGGTAAACAGAACTTTTAAAAACCTGACATGATCTTTACAGATTTCTGTAAGCTCATCGCTAGCCAGTGATCAAAATCCCTGGGATGATCTTTCGAGAGTGCCCTTCTTCCAAAGTTGATTAAAACCTGAAAGTTACCTATTATGAGAGAAACAACAGGTCTGACAACTGGGTTTTTTTTTTTTCAATGCTTTTGTTGCTAGTGAACCAGCACACCACCTTGCAACGGATGGGAAATTAGAATGAAACAGCTCTTCTGCAAAGATTTAAAAAGTATTTATTTATCTTATTTTTCTTCATGTATTCTTGATAGAAAAGAATCAATTATTTGTTCTCAGTGAGCATATAGATGCACATATTTTTATTTTCTATGCCAACTGTATGTAGGAACATTTTTAGTAAACCTAATGTGAGTACAACATTGAACTTCCACATTGACAAATCATCCTAACCATTTGTATGTAACTGTGCTGAACACTCTTCATGTGGGCAAGAAACATTTCTTTCTCCTTCAGGAAATCTGTATATTACCTAGTTTTCTGTCTTTCCTCACATGAAGAGATTAAGCTTTTGCAGTATTAGATATAATATCCATCATACCAGCTGCACACCACTAGTGAAATTTTTATTTTATACATAGCCTACAACTTTTAGGATACAGAACACTGTCTAAAGCTTTCAGAGATATCTAACAGATTTGGGGATGGGACCTGCTTTTAAAAATATAGTGCACAATTGTTCTGTCTTAACTTTTGGGATGGAGATAGCACTGTATTGATATGGCAAATAATAAAGACAGTAAGATCATGCTGGAGACTGTATTGACTACAGAGGACTTTCCAAGTGCTCCAATAAAAGGAGCTCCTTTAACAGAGCACTAGAGCAGAGACTAATCCCAACATGCCTCTGATCCCAAAGCATAAACATGCTATCCTCCCTTCAGCTCACCTTTTCCCTTTCGGAGGTTGCTATGACTCACACATCTCTGGCAGTCCCGTGTCTGCCTTCATCAGGCGTCTTGGGAGAAAGATTGCAAAGTTCAACTTTACTCCTACTCCCGGGCTCCCCAACTTGACCACATTCACCTGCGCCTGGCCAGGTGGGTCACCAAAAGTTGCTGAGCCTCACGAGCAGCTCCTTGCAATCGCTGGAGCTGCATAAACTGCTGGGATTTCCTGAGGCTTTTGTTTGCCTCTTGCCAGGTTGGTGATTATAAAGCAAGCTCCCCACCCACGCGACCAGCTCCTCCGCCTGCTGACACCCGGTGCTTGCAGCTGACCTCCCCCAGGAGAGCCCAGAGTTTTTGGTTGCCTCTTGCAGAGCTGTGAAAGAAAACTCACAGCTCTCCTGGCTGGTCGCAGCCACTTGAAGCGTGCCAACATAAATTTGAGTTTTAAAGGCACGCCCTGTGACAATGCCAACTGGCTGGGAAGGTCACCTGCTGAGGCACAGGTGAATCCAACAACCTCTTCTCTGTGCTTAAAAAAATCCACAGACGGTTGCAAGCACGTAACTGTGGCTTGTGTTTTGCCTCCAGTTTCACAGAGTTTGTTTTCTATAATACATCTGCTGCCAAGTCTGCATCAGACTTCTTCATCTGAAGAAATTTGTATAGAGAAAGAAAGGTTTTGAGTGTTAGGAGCCTACATAAATAGGGACGTTCTCAGTTTGCAGTCATGGCAATGTTTCATCTTTCTGGCCAAGATCGGAGCATTGGGCTATGATTAATGGGATGAAATTTAACAAGTCGAAATGCTGGATTCTGCACCTAGGACGGAGTCACACCGGGCACAAGTATAAACTGGGAGAGGAGTGGCTGGAGAACAGCCCTGCAGAAAGGGATCTGGGAGTGCTGGTCGACAGCAGGCTCAATATGAGTCAGCAGCGTGCCCTGGCAGCCAAGAGGGCAAACCGCATCCTGGGGTGCATCAAACACAGCATAACCAGCCAGTCAAAAGAGGTAATTACCCCACTGTATTCAGCGTTGGTGCAGCCTCACCTTGAGTGCTGTGTGCAGTTCTGGGCCCCACAATTTAAGAAGGATGTGAAGGTCCTTGAATGCGTCCAGAGGAGGGTAACAAAGCTGGTGAAAGGCCTGGAGGGCATGTCCTATGAGGTGCGGCTAAGGACTCTGGGTTTGTCTAGTTGGGAGAAAAGGAGGCTGAGGCAACCTCATTTTGCTCTCTACAGCTTCCTGAGGAGGGGAAGGGGAGAGGGAGGTGCTGATCTCTTCTCCCTGGTATCCAGTGATAGGATGTGTGGGAATGGTTTAAAGCTGCGCCAGGGGAGGTTTAGGCTGAACATCAGGAAGCATTTCTTTACTGAGAGGGTGGTCAAACACTGGAACAGGCTTCCTAGAGAGGTGGTTGATGCCCCAAGCCTGTCAGTGTTTAAGAGGCATTTGGACAATGCCCTTAACAACATGCTTTAACTTTTGGTCAGCCCTGAATTGGTCAGGCAGCTCGACTAGATGATCATTGTAGGTTCCTTCCAACTGAAATAGTCTATTCTGTTCTGTTCTGTTCCATACTAGAGATCTGGCTGCCTAATCTGATACATTGGCAGAGGACATAGTTTATAATGGGTAGATGGTTACACAGCACTTGAGGAAATTTCTTTAAATTGATCCAACACGTGAACCCAAAATTAAATCGTATTTGCTTTCTGCTGCCTCAGTGAATTCACTCGAAAAATGGCGACACCACCACCTTACTAAAACGCAGTGAAGTTTATAAAATCACAGCTGTTGAGCTTGCAGTTGAGCATCAAGTGCATAGCAACATTATTATTCTAACCGATTTCCCACATCACAAATTCATATCTGACATTTCCACTGTCCACTTCTCCCCAGCCTCCAACCACTACCTGCAGTTTCAAAATCAATAATCAGGACACATTCTCCCTCCTGTAACGGCCCTTCATTGTTCGTTAGCTTGGTCATTTTTTGTTTCATTATTGACTTTCTCCATTTCTCATGCTGTTTAACGATAGTCTTCGGTGTTTATGTATTCTGCTCACCAGTGAGATAAATGTACATCCTGAATCATTTCCTATTTACTTCTGAAGTCTTTCACCTCAAGAAAAACAAAAGAAGAAAATTCCATTTTTGTAATAGATTTACTACTATTCTTCTCTGTTCCCTAACCCCATGCACAATCCTGTCTTGGCCAAGTCACTTCAGCCGCGCTTTATATGTATTACTGTAGGCAACTTGTTGATTTACCTCCTCAGCATCATTTAAATCCAAGAGATATTGTCTCTGAGGACTTGATTTGTAGTCTGGTGAGCAAGGTTAGTCTATAGCTTTTGTTTGCTTCATTCCCCTGCATGTTGGCGTACCGTGACTTCCTACAGCAAATACCATCCTTTCTGGTGATGTGACAAGAGTCAGCTCAGATCTGGACTCTTGAGCTGTTAAACTCAAAGTTTAACATGAGGGAACATACTGCTGCTCTCTTTCTGACCTTCCGGACATTTGCCAGTGCAAATGGTTCATTTCTGCTGTTATCCATCACAAATGCCCGCTGGGTGACAGAACTGAGCTGAAGCAACCTTGAAGTTGGATCTAACTTAACAGTTGAATCTGCTTTGAGAAGAGGACTGGGCCAGATGACCTCCAGACCTCCCTTCCAACCTAAAATCAATCTGTTCATTGCAAGTCGAGCCTCAGTGTTCAGTGTCATTAGTCTTGCAATAAAAACCCCACAACCTTATCTGTACAAGTAAATTGCAAGTCACACAATGCCAGTAGCACCACTCGTGCACTTGGCCTGCGTGAATGCAAGTGTACGTGACAGTACTCCCAGGCTCTGCTATCTTTGGGGTAGCAGTGGTTCCCCTAATCTCTGTAAGGCACCCCAACGGGACTTTGCAGGTGTTCAGCAAGAGTACTCGACGGCTGCTCTTTCTTCTTTCCCAGAGTCTTAATGTTGTCTGCCTTGGCTTTACATCTTTGTACCAGCTAGTCACACCAAACCCATGAAATCAATTGACCTACATACTGCATTTCTAACACTACTACCCCTGTCAGACCCAGATACTGTCCCAAATCTATATCTCACCCAAGTTTCTGGAAGCTCAACTCCAGCACATACCTGGGCTTCTTTCTTTCCTGTATTTCAGCTTTGACAGAACCTTTGTTTTGGGACAGCTGAGATGTAGCTCATGATTTACACCTAGCCAGAAGCCCTTGGCAAGGGCCCTGTGAAGACTAGCAGAAGACGTTTCTGTTTAACTTACTTAATAAACCTTGTTACTGATGCCCTTCAGGGAGCCTAACATCTGCATATGTGTAACAGAAGCCCAGTTTTCAGGCTGCATGATTAACAAATCACTTCAATTAACTCTTCACATCATTATCTCCTTTGCTGCTCTGCCTAACAAGGAAAGCCATAGCCTGGGATGGAGACAGGGACAGAAAAGGGATAGAAAATGCTGGAACGAAAATGATAATTCATAAAATAGTCTCAAGGGTTTATTTCGCTGAGAACTTATTCTAGGCAAAATCTGGTTTCTCTTCTTGCCTTAACAGTCAGAAAGCAGAGAACTTAGTTTGAGACTAAAGTATGTTTTACAGAGAGAGAAAATTGGCTTAACTCTGTGACATTTTATAAAGTGTTGCTGTCAGTGGAGAACTGCAGTCAACTTTCTGAACTGTGCACACACACACACAGAGTAATTTATGAGCTATAAAGATTTCAGGACAACACTCCAGATATAGAGGCATTTTATTTGCTGCATGGTGTCATTCACTCTACCATGAATGGGACAGTTCCAGTGAACAATTTTACAAGACAAAGCTCTCATCTCTGGCTTATGTTTGCCATTGACTATTGCCATTCTCTCTCTCCAAGTGTCAGATATGTTATAGCCTAGCAATTCTTGTCCTCTCTCTCATTCTTGTTACCTATTTATGGAAACGTTTTAATCAGCATAACCCTTTTGCTGCCTGTAAAAAAGGAAAATATTTTCAGAAGGTATGGACGCTGTTGTTCAGAGGACCAAGGTAATGTACCGATCCTCTCGTCAATGCATTAAGGGAACTGATTGACTCCCTGTGGAACAGCTTATTTCTGGATGAATCAACTGGTAAGTGCCTGCGACCGTGCCAGAGTCCGGCACATAAGAGTCAGCACAGAGCTATGGCTGCTCTCACTCCTCTGCCATTGGCATTGGTAACTGCGATGTGGGTTTCCTCCCCATCAGTGTGTCATTCTGTTTCCTTACCATAATGCAAGTGGATTTGAATATCTTGCATTTGTTGGTAGTGTCAGGATGTGTGTGAAGCTGGGTTGGGTTTTTTTTTAGCTTATTATCCATCCTCCTTGCCCCATCCCCCAAACCAGAACTACTCCTATTTTAATTAGGATATCTCTTATTTTAATACAAGTGATTAGGATAGAAGGCAAAAGTATATATCATCACAGTGATTTTTACCATAAAACTTTCCTGTTGCTTATATACTTCAAAATACACATATTTCTACTGCTCTACAAGGTTTTTATTTAAGCTCAGAAGCATGTTCGTGTATTTTGAATCTGTAGCATCACTGATCAAACCTCAGAAAGCGTTAAAAGAAAACTGCATGACAGTCTCTCATATCTGTATATGTTGGCTATTAAAGCAGGGTAAAGAGAGAGAGAATTAGAGTTATCCCACTGCATCCCTTTTGCGTGTCATGTAAAAAAAAAAAATTAAACAGATTTCTTACTCTTACTCCATTGTTTCATGCAATTAAACAAAATAAGCATTCATCACTGTTACGGCACTTCTGTTTGTTCATCCACCGTCAATTATCTTTTTCAAAAGTTCTCTTTAACCAGGAAGCAAACCTGGTCTTAAAATAACAGGAATATAGGCTGAGAAATACAGTCTGCCACAGGTCCATGCGTAATCCTACAAGCTGCTCTATCTGTCCTAGCAATTTTCAGTTCCAAAGTAACTCTATTACAGGGCGTGCTGCAGGGATGTGGCGATGTGGTGTAGGAAATTCATCACGGAGGTGGGATCCAGCAGCTCAGCAGTGCTAATCCTGCGCGGTTGCTGCAGCCTCCGTTCTCATTCTTTGCTGTTGCTCAGCCCCAGTGAAGGCAACAGGAGCTTCACGTGCATTGAGAACGCGACAGCGGGCAAATATACATGGCTCTGTGCACTCTCAATTTCTACATCTGTAAAACTGAGATAATACGTTACCAGCTTCAAAGGGGTGTTGGGCAAATTAATTAGTCAACTTGTGTACAGCACCTTGAAAATACAAAATTAACTCTTATTAGCCCATAAGTACTCAAGATGCATCAAGGTGCGCTCTATGGCCTCTTGATTCCAGACAAAGGTCCTCTTGATTAAATTAGATTGCTAACGTATTATCGCGTTAGCTCACTTGAAGAAAGAAAAGTTTGAAAAAGCAATTTGGCTTCATCACATGAGCAGCGTGTATACTTAATGGAAATTTTTCCAGCATTCACAAAACAAAGAAAAATCAATAAAATGTCTGCCAACTGTTCCACTGAAAACATTTTATAATCTATAGCGCCGAGAATCCCGAGCCAAGATAAACCAGTCTTGCTGACAGAAAATACTGACAATTATTTTACATTGATTCAACTTGGCCCAGCCCAGACTGACCTTGTTTATTCATCTCAGTCTCTTAATTCATATTAACTTGGCATCAAAATGGGACATGTGGCATGTGGGCTGAAGACCCATTTCTGTATCTTAGACTCAGATAAATGTAGCGCATTGAGTACTTCCAGTGCCTTGAGCTCTTAGGTAGATTTATATGCATTAGACAGAACTGGTTAAGTTCCTTTTATCCCCGCTGGGCTTTTCATGTCTGTTGACTGTAAAACTAGAAGCTCAGTAGAAGTAACATCTTCTTCTAAGCCTTAGGATATACATGAAATCCTCCCAGTACTGGTCAATTTTAAAGACATGTCCAAAGAGGATGGAGGGATTTAAGCTCTTTTAAAACATAAAAATAGAAGGGTTATGGCAATTTGGCAGCCAAAAAAGCAATTTGCAGATCTCGGCAGAATCCGAGGCTGTGTGTAAGAAAGCTGATCAAGACACTACGGAGGAGATAATGGGGTTGAAGAGCAGAAGAATCCCTCCATTTCTGCAACCAGCATAATCTGGTCTCCAATGAAGTTTCTTAGTTTCTTTTGCTAAACCAATAAAGCTTAGCGTGATGGGAGAGTTGCATTACTGCAGCTTAAAAATGTCTCGGGAAAGCTGATGAGGAGAGTTGCCTTTAGTTACTTTACAGATGCCCAGCTGCTTGCGTAGCTATCTCCCAACTGGTAGTGTGAAGACAAAGGCGCAGGGAAAATCTGAGCTTTTTCTTTAATTATTTACGTTCTTGTCAGTAATAAAGGGCTTTTTATGCCTGGAATGTATTATTTGTATTATCAAAGCCAAGCGAGATTTCACACTGTGGCAGTTAATAAATTGGGTGCCGCACAAAAGCATTCACTTTTCATTCTCACAACTACACTGCTGTCATAGCTGAAAGCCACCCTCAAGTATAACACTACTTGAGTCAAACATGACTACGTCCACGGAGGGGGAAAATCCACCCAAATGAGGAGAATTCCCCCAAAGGGGATCCCAGTTGGCCTGGCTTGAGAGATTTATTTTATTTTCTCTCTTCGACTCATTCTTGCCAAAGGCAGCACCCTCTTGGACTTTGCCGGGCACTTGGCACTTTGCGGATGGCAGGATGAGCGGCAAGTCAGCAAGCCGAGATAGCACAAGATAACCTCTAAATTTCCAGTTCCACTGCCTTGGGAATGGATTGCCTTTTCACACACCTACGTAAACAGAGATTAATGATGAGTGAAGAAACCGAGACTAGCAAAACCAAAAAAAAGAAAAAAAAACTCCATCCGCATTTTCCGTAACACATAGCTGACATTTTCCTCCCTGCAGCTCCTTCATGACTTGGATTTCAGTGATAGGGGTGGTGCGGGGACAGGGTTTAACCGCAAAAATCTGCCCTTTGGGTCTGACATCCTCCTCTCCCGGCATCCGCCCAACCGCCTCCGTGCAGGGCTGCTGCAGTGCCAGGTGCTTGCTGCGTGTGTTGCACATCCCCAGCCTGTCCTGCTTAACAAAACCTTAACTGCTCCAAAAAACACTAGCTTTACGCCACATCCTTGAATGACAGAATGGTGCCGGAGTGACTGCACGGCCAGATGAGTGATCTAGTGATGCTCAGTCAATAAACATACTGGCATCTGATAAAAAAGAGCTACAGTTTGTAGCCAGGGAATTACACAGGCTGCTGTGTACTTGAAAAGATAGAAAACAAACAAAACAGTTTTGCTCTGCTATGCAGCATCTCCCCAACTCTTCATCCTTGCTCCCTCCCCTCCTATCACTTCTGTTTTGTTTTCAAAGACCCACCAGCCGCAGACAGGCAGAGGACACCGAGCATAAGCCTGGAGCAGATGGCTGCACCACCTCCCCAACAGGGAAACCCTTTTCCAGCAGCCAGGAAGGTAAGCAAACGAGTCGCTTTCAAATATGCACAAGGGGGTGAAGCTAGAAATAATGGCGATTGCTATCTTGAAAAAGAACTTGGATCTAGGAAGAAAAAATAAGGCAGAGGCATTGCAGCATGAGCTTGGTTTGTGTATACCTAGCAGGGAGAGGCATGGGTACTCAGCTACCAGCTCTCACGACGTAGAATAAATCATCTGATAGTATGAATCTCCCTATCTCGCAGTGCTATTCATGATTTAACAAAGACAGACAAAGTGTTTATTATTAGATTCATTGTTGCTCTGTTATTCGGTGTGCAATGGCCAGGTCCTCTAGCAGCAGAGCTTCACCCTTTACGTGGCTTGTGAAGCAGCATTTTACACTACTCCTGCAGGGGAGTTCTGGAGTAAATGGACGCAGACGTCTTGCTTCGGCAGTACTCAGTATCTCCATCATAGCAGATTCAAAGTAGTGCAACAGTATAATAAAGGAGTAGTCCAGCACGAGAAAGTCACGGTTAAAGAGTCGTCCTGTAAAGTCAGCCAGGCACGGATATGTAAGAGTATTTGCACAAGGGGTGAGACGGGGATTTTTATCTTCTGCCTTGTCCGGGTGTCCCATCACTACACTGACAGGTATGTAGGAACTGAGCCAGTCTCCAGGCACAGTGACACGGAAAGTCGAGGCGTAACTGCGGTTCCTATAGCCACAACTGAAATAGATAGTTTCAAACAAGCCAGCTACGGGTGCGCTTCCACATTACAGTGAAGCTCAACTAGCAGCTTGTCACCATCGAAACAGGAAGGTCCTGCTTCCCCCTCGCCGCCTTCTTCCGCCCACGTTTACAGGATCACACAGGGTGCTGCCAGCATATTAACCCCAGCAAAAAAAAAAAAATCTGTTTTCTTTCCCGTGGGCTTTTGTCCATCCCCTGAGCCGAACTGCATTGCCTGGGGATCAGAGGACACCACAGACAGCACCAAGTGAGGGGCAGAAGCACATTGCCTGCAGCAGGACTTCTTTTTGATGTTGGCAGCTGTTAATTCAGCTCAAGCTGTAACACGAAGCCTCATCCTCAAGCACCTCCAGCAGCAACCTGACAGCACACAGGCTGCAAAACCCTCCTGAGACACAAGACGAGCACTCGGGCAGGCAGCCCACACTGAGCTCCACCACCCTACAGCTACCCCCATACAGGTAGAGAGGTGTGCTGCAGCCACGGTTCCGTCGCAACGCATGCATCCCACTCCTGCAACAGCTCCCCACTGAGTCAGAACAATGTGGGAACCCTGATTTATCACTGGCCTCACATCTCCACACTGCCCTATCGGCAAAAATCACGGTTGCTTTAACTTGGTGTAGCATTTGAGAGTATATACATATCCTACATGTATAGACTTGTATAAGCAATATATTAAATATTTTAATTCATCCATTGAATAGCAGGATATGAAATAGCTGTGTCCTATCAAAAAAGTGAGTTACCTAATACCGTACCCTTGTTTGGTTGGGTTTTTCAGTGAGTTCAATGGAATGTAAATAACACGGTGATTTTTTTTTTCTTTTTTTTTTTTAAAGGAAATTTGAAAGCAGTTCCTACAGAGCAGGTAACGCATTTCTGATTTTTTTTTATTTCTGGTTATTATTATTTACTCTATTTTGCAGCTTCCTAAAACTCCTCGAGCCTGTCCCTGCAAGCTGTCTGCCTGCAGGGCTCTCGCTGAAATTGGTAGAAATGCTCCTATACTGCACTGCTAGAGCGGGGCTTCATCTGCGACTTTGAATTGAGTGCAGCATGTAAAAGTCGAAAATTATTATTATCCAATGCCTGTTGGATGGGACCTAAGAAAGAACTTATTGTCCTCCATCCACGTTCAACTTACACGAACTAGCTGGCACTCGTATTGGCGCTTTCAAGAGCGAGACCACAGTGAAGAGGAGTGAAATACTACCCTATGGTTTCATGATCGCTTTAAGCTGATTTAACTGCAAGGTGCTGCCAAAAAAGGTGGACCGGCCCTCCCCCGGCTGCCAGCCTCCAGTCCCTCCTCCCTCTCCTGCGCTGGCTTGGGCGCTCGCCCATTCCCAGCCCCGAGAAGCTCACCGGGGCAGGAGAGGAGGAGAAGACCTCCACGTGGGCAGGGAAACCCTACCCCGTTCCCCAAATCCTTCAGCTCTCCCTGTCTCCCGTGGGGACATTCCCGCCCAGCCTGGTTTGGTGCCCCAGGTGGTTGGGTGTTGGTGGGGGTGCGTATAGAGCACATACATAGGGCGATTCTGTCTCCAGAGCTGATGAATCAGCAGCATGCAGTACCAACACACTCCTTCAGTTCTACTTTAAAGGAAAAAGATAAAATAAAATAACTAAAATAAAATAAAATAAAAGCTGTCTCACGGCAGCATGGATGAAGGCACAAGAGTGCCTGTACTTTAGCCTCCTCCCAATTACAGTTCTGTTGAAACTTTTATTTTTGAGGCCGAAGTATTCAATGTTTGGCCTCGGTACAAACAGATCATTTAAAAAAAAAAAAGAAAGGAAACGCTTCAACCTCCCAGCAGAGCAGGATGGCACTTATTTATTTCTTTCATTACAAAACCAGCCCATGCCAAGTAAAATTGTGCTCTAAGAGCTGTTCTACCAGTCCCAAAGTGCTGGAGAACAACACGCGCCGGCCCCACCTCTGCAGCCTCCCGCAGCCCCTGCACGTTTTCACTGGGTGGAGGATGGGGAAAGGCTGGGGAGCAGGTGACAGAGTTCACCGCGCAGGGGTCGTGCTGGTGGGAAATCCCCGTACACAAAGGCTATCCCCAGCAGCCTTTTGATGGCTTTGGTGGCCTCAGGATACAGAGTAAAGTAAAATATAGCAGCAGTAACAGTCTGGAGACACTGGTGGGATTCCTGGGTTTGCAGCTGGGTTATCCAGGAGTTAACTGCCCCTTCCCTGAGCTGTGTACAAGATGCTCTTTGCCCCCACGTAAGCGGCTGAATTAATAAGCTAAGTTCATTTGAAAGCTCTGGACTATCACAATAAAATCCACAAGCACAAACTCTGTGTAACGGGGGTGATACAAAGAACAAAATTTTGCTGTCACATCACTAAGGACTTATACAAGAGAGCATTTAAAGGATCCTTTGGTTCCAAAAAGTTACTGCAACTGAGCAGTCACCATTGCTAAAAGCTGGTGGGTCAAAGTGTGACCTCTGCGACCCCCATGGAGGTGCCCTGATTTCATCACACGTCGCAGAGCTGCTTGTGCACAGGAAAATGGGGCACCTCCATCCTTGCTGAGCTGCTCTGCTTCTCACAGGACCAAGGGAAGGAAGATGTGGGGCTGTTGGAGCCAGCAGCTCTGACAAGTGCTTGGGCTGCAGAGGGAAACGACTTGCTGGGTAAGAGGGAACCTGTTGTGCACGCCAAGTTTTTTGGAGTAGAAAAGCCATCCATGCAACACTAACTTTGTACTTCTGGGAATATGTTTCAAACACCATTCTGTTCTGACTTTTAATGGCATGTGGAAATTCAGAAGTCTTGCAGCAGTTGGGTACCAACGCAGGAACCAGCACCCAGCAAATCAGAGCAGCTCCTTTCTAGCTGGACTGACCTCTGGTTTTAGTTCAATCCACCCTAAATCCAACCCAAACCCACCATCAGCAGCAGCTCTACACCCGGACACCACTGCCAGCCTGCTGCATCAGTGCCAGCATTTGATGGACAGCCCATCCCCAAGGTCCCACTTTCACCCTCCTGCTCTCCCTGGGCTGGCATCCCTCCACCACCACTTCCCGCACGTTGCTTCAGAGGGAGCCATCACAATACTGGGCTCGATGCCACGCAAGGGGAGCACACCCAAAACCCAGCCCTTCTTGCACAGTCAATTCTGCAGGAAGAGCTCTGCAGCTGTGAGCCGGAGGATTTTCTTTGCCGCCCTTCGCCAGTTTGTTGGCGAAAGGCTGAAGCCAGAAGTGACCTATCCCCAGTGCAAATGGCCATGGAGGCCTCAGTGGGGACATATCCGACACAGACCCTATCTTTTGTAGGTGCATCATAATGCGCGTCTTCCTTGCTTGCTGCCGCTCTCAGCTATGAGGAAGCTTCTCCCTGAAACTGTAAAGATCGTACAACAAAATGTTCCCAGTCACCTGCCAGAGCAGCTGGCTGTCACACAGCCAAACAGTGCTCAGGCAGTTGAACAAGATTTGTTTTCTAGAGGAAAGCCTTAGCCCTACAGCATGCAAGAGGCGGCTCAGAGGCAAGACTGTGCTACCGCGGGGGCCACCCGCATCCCCCTAGCAGTGCTGGTGGCTTTGCGCTAGCACAGGGCACATGTGTCCCCGCTGAAGCCCCTTGGTGCATGGGTGATGATGGGAGAGGGCTGCCACGGTGGTCTCAGCTCACAGGTAGGACAAATGCAGACCACATGCCTTTGCCAAGCTGGTTTGGGACCAGCGCTGGCCAGAGGATCCCATCACTGGGGACGAAGGTGGGGATAGCATAGGTGGTGGCCGGAAGAGCAAGGATAAGCTGCAGTTTTTCTTGCCCTGTGCATGGCTTGGTTGGGTACAGCTCTTCAAGCAACAGGGAAGAAGCAAATGAGAAGTGAGCATCCCATCTGCAATATTTGGTGGGGTCAGGATTTGGTGTTCATGTTCAGTCCTGTCTTCCAGGAAAGGCTGGAGATGGGATGGGGGTAGCCTTGAGGACCATGCTGCTCGAGACCCAGCCTACTCTTGCTGCTTTGAGCAAGGTGACCGGCATTATTCTGGGATTTGATAATCTTGAGGAAACTAGGAAACAAACCCTACATAGATTGGTTCAAAGAGTCTCTGTTTAGCAGCACCCAACCTTAGATAAGCAAAACTAAGCCTCCAAACACCCTGGTCACCAACCTCGGTACAAATTAGACCCTTTGGAAAACGTGAATCTCAATTGCTCTGTCACTTCTGGACTGGAGACCGATCCCATTTACGGTAGCTTGAGATGCTGAAGCCAATGGTGCCTCATGGCTACCAAATGGTTGTTTTAATATATTATCACTCAGCTAAATACCTATCAGCCAGAAAGGTTTTGTATGATGCTATCCAAGGGAAATGAGGCATTGCCGGTGTAAGGGAGCAGTACCTATAGATCCTAACAACAGGCATGTCCTTCCACATAGCCATTCCTGCAGCCTGGAATTGGGCGGTCTCTGCCTGAAAAAACAGGTGTTTACAGTAATCCCCCATGGCTTCTTCATTTCTTCTTCCCTCTCCCGCTCTCCTCCTTTCCCACCTTCATCATGCCCTTGACAATAATCCCCAGGAGAAAAAGCATAACCTCCCGGGAGCAATACGGCAGCACGGGGAAGAGGTTTTTCTGTATTTCCCGCTCCAGAAGACTAAAGGGATCCTCCATTCTGCCTCAGACCTGAGGAGACCAAGCAAACCACTGCCTCCATCCTGCTATCCCTGCAGGTCCGAATGGCTTAGTGGCTTTTCAATTACAGGGTGTGCTTTCCCGTACCGCTCCTCCCTTCGCCTGCCAGAGCGGGACCACATCATTACCATGCAAAAGCCCCACGATCTGAACTCTCCAGGGCACAACTGGATGCTCTCCTGTCAGGATATTCATGTTTTCCTGCTCTGGATGACTAGCTGCTCATTACCATAGGCAGCAGCACTGCAATGCTGGCTTCCCCTGTTCCTGGACAGCCCTCTTCTGCACTATGAAAATCAACTCTCATCAAATTATTACAGCTTCTTTTATTGCTGGGGTGCTACATCAGAAAAGATGCAGATGTCCTAAGAGGGTTCCAGTCATTATTGCTCTTCAGTCTTGTATTAACATTAAACACCTCTACAAGTTTGATGCCACGTCACAGACTTCCCACGCGACACCGCCAAGTCTGCTTTAGTGTGACCAGAGAGGTTTGCAAATAGGTTTTTTAAAAAGTATTTTAAAAAAAAGCAACTAGTTAGATCTGCAGAGCTGGGTTCTTGTTAACCTCTCCCCAGACAAAGGCACAAATCACAAAACCCAGGTCAGGTACCTGTGTGATGCACTCGGGACCCTGAGCCTTGAACAACAGGGACCTACCCAAACAACCTTGAACTCTATATGGTCAAACATGATGTGGTTTTTTTTTTTCTCCAGCCTGCATTCACCTTCCCACCTATTCCCTCGGTACCCAGAGCAAGCACCAGCGGAAACCCCTCTGCATCAGGCACTGACACAACTCTAGGGAAAAAAGAGCCACCCCTTACCTTCAGTCGCTGATGCTCGTCAAGGCTTTACTGCTGTGGCTCTGCTGCGAAAAAAAATCTTTTGTATTTTTGGAGCCTCCAACAAGTGCCGTTCGGAGAGCAAGGAGAGCCCACAGAAAGCTTGCAGCCACCCAAAAAACAAGGCACATACATGCAGTCCCCCAATGAGGGCTGCCTCTGAGTAAGGCAACTCATAACCTCCTTGAAGACACCTGCCTAAGCAGCAGTCTCGGCGGCAAAGCTGTGCTTTGACTTTCAACACTGCAATAACCCAGTGGGATCTGGGATGCAAGTGCTAGTTCGGATGGGATGTCGAGGATGCTTTCTCGTCATCTTCAAACCGCCTCCGAGAATTAACAGGGGGTTGTATTGTGGCAGGGCCACCTCCCACATCTCCCTGCAAGGGAAAGGCCAAGCGATGGGCAGGAAACAGAACTCAATGTTCATACAGCGCTCATTTTGAGCCATCACACTTTTACTGCTCCCTCCATGCTGAGCTAGGGAGGTTGTACATGGGAATGCTGTTTCGGAGGGTGATCTTTATCTCTGTGGCGAAATGCACATGCCATGAGATGGAGCTGCTGCTCTGGTAAAGGTTCCTTATAAAGCTGCAAGAGTTAGAGGTATTTTTTTTTCCTCTTTCCAGAAGTCAAGGAGCAGGGAGTCACTCACGAGTCCCGTCCGCCCTTGCTAGTGCTCCTGCAGCCTGACACAGCCCTGACAGCCACCTCCCGGGGCCGAGCCCACCCCCCCTCCCATGCCAGCATGTCTTGCCCTCCAAGACAGGACAAACACACGTTTCCCTTTGTTTTCAGCTCCACACCTAGTTTTTCCTTTGCATCGTGAAGGGCTGGCTACTCATCTGTAATTCAAAAGAAAGCAATGACTCACTAGACTACAGCACTTTCCAAGGCAAAGTATATCATACATTTCGCATGCACGCTAGCCCATGTTATGAAATACCCTCTATTTGTGGCACATATTCTCCCCATCATCATGTCCTTTGCAAAACCAGAGGGCTGGGGTTTCCACCCTGCACAGGCACCAAGCACAGAAAGGGGATTTGTGCTTAAATCGCATATTTGCATTGTATGAGTAATGCAAAATGCCATCCCCGCATAACTTTGAAAACCTGGCTCACTACCCGCTGGCATTAACCCAGCCTTGCGGTGTTCGCAGTGTGTTTTAATTAAAAGGTAACAAAAAATCTAGTGTTTCACTTTTGCCAATAAGTTTCCAGGCGCCAGGGAAGGGGGCTCAAAGGCAGGTGGAGCCTCGGCTCCCAGCCCCTCACATCCCAACCCCATGTCCACCGCAGGGGACACTGTGAGCTGTCACTGGAGCTGCAGCCCCTGGTCTCCCCAAGAGCAGCAGGGGAGTGGGGTTGCAAAGGGGCTTAAAAAAAGGGGAGAGGTGCCTTACCTTGCACGACAAGGCAGTCTCCACCGCTTTAGGGCTGCATCCTCCATTCCCAGGCCAAACTGGGACAGAGTCTGCAACTGCCTGTTCTCCCTGGGTTGGGATGGTGTTTCCAATAACCATGCAAGGTTTCCATTCCTCATTGCGAGTCCCTGCAGCTTCCCTGATCCTGCCTGTCTTTCCCCCCGCAGGAGACTGGACACAGCGGGTCTCTCAAAGTCGTGCACTTCGGGCTGGTGTGACCGAGCGTGGGACCCCCTTCACTGCCAAAGCAAAGAAGGGGAAACCTCACCAAGGTGGTGAAGTACACGGAAAGTCCTTCAGCGAAATTCCAGCTGTCCCTGGATCCAGCCACCAGCAGAAGATGAAGCACCAGGCTTATAAAAAGTGCTGCTCTTAGACCTCCAAATTATTTCTGGGTTAGCACGAATGTGTCTGTGCAAAAACTGGCCTATGTTTGCTTATGGAGGGCAATTTGATGACATTTTCACTGTGTCATTCAAAGGCATTAAAAAAGTGAGTAACTGCAGACCCCCATTTACCGTACAAATGCAATGCTGAAAAATTTGGGGGGGGGAAGGTATTGGACGAATGCATAAACTTCTCAGGGGAAAGTCTGTAATTCTCTGTGCATTATATATTTTAACAATCTTCACTTGGAAGCAGATTTGAATTTCCACTTAAGGCTCTGAAAACTGTCCTATTGAGATACCAGCAGATAAAATCTTCACTCAGGATACCTCTGTGAAAGAGCAGCCTTTCACAGTCGGCAGCATTTTTCGAAGAATGCTCTCAATTTTCCTATCTAGATATATCATCTTAGTTGAATAACCATTATTTTGCCTTGAAAAAAAAGACGCGGAGCCTCTTAAACATCATTCCATTGGAGTCCAGATTTTAATCTGCCGCCTCTAACCATGAAGAGAAAATGCACTGAGAAGGTAACGTAACCTGTTTCAGCCCTCTAGTTTTGTTGTGACGGTGAAGAGAGGGCCGAGCATCGTCACGGGTCTTTCTTCCCACCATTTGATCAGGTGCAGTGTGCAGGGACGCAGATTTTTATACTCTACTGTAGGCACATGTGTGGGTTAAGCTTGATCTTTTTTGGGAGCATTGGGTAGTTGCAACCCGAAGCCAGCGAGCTTCTTGAAGTCGGTTTTGTACGATGAACAAATTTGTACAATGAATGGACTGAAAATAAAAGCACGGTGTAAAAAAAAAAAGCACAAAACATTAGAAGTATTTTATTAACAAAAATTCTGCATTTACCCAGATAAAATGTTTGTGCTCACTGTCGGTCAGCCATTTTCCCCTATGAGCCAAAATCCTGCTGAATTTCTGCTGCACAAGAGGTAATTTTGATCGCACCAGAAAAACTCCCAACCCATTTCGGCACTTTATCCAAATCGTCACCTTTCCATGAGTATATTCAAAGGAGACTTTTTGCTTTGCAGGTTGAAGGGAGCGAATGGGCTGCAATGCATAGGGTTTTGTACACTCAAGAGGGAAAAATTAATAAAGAGAGCTTTGAAACCGAGCAGGCTGCTGCATCGCCTCCCCGCGCAGAGCCGTGCCTGTAATGGCTGTGCTTTGCGCAGCACTTGGAGGGGAGCACGCCTTTAATGTCCTATAGATTTAAATTTAATTTCTGAAATACACACGGCACAACGACAGACCACGGCGATCGCATGCTTGTTCTGCATAAGATGCTGTGATGCGTTGCTTCGCCATACAGCTATTTTGCTGAATTGCAGCCATATTTCTGTCAGTACAAGTGATGGTCTATATGAGGGATTAATCTGACACCAGACAGTGATTCTTAATCCTTCAGTATATCATAATCTATTTACTTTGCATGCTAAGAGGATTTCAGCTTAAAAATATACAGGAAGTGATACTAGAAATGTACATAAGATCCAGAATGCCGTTTCCTAAAATCACAGTTTCTCATTTTAAAAAAAAAAAAAAATCCTCTCATGGCTTTCTTGGAAAAGTCCTGTCTGTCCTGGGGAAAAAAAAAGTGTTGAATAGGGATTTAACTGGAAATAGGCCTATGTTTTGCTCTAGGCTTCAGCCCACTGACCATTTTCACCCTCCTCCTTCCCCACAGCTTTTTGTGCTCGACCATACGACATGAAAGAAGAGCTCTCCAGTATAGCAGGTTCCTCAGCTGGGAGTTACACCAGCAGATTTTTTTATTGACAAGTTCAAAACAGATTTGGAACCAATGTGGGATTTTATGTGCATTAATTGCTACTCAAAGTGCATGAATTAGCAGTGACTGGCTAACATGGAGGTCGGCACAGGGAAAACCACAAATGATCGGGTGCGACGGCTCCTTATTCAGCTGTAATCATCTGTTTTCTTTGCTCCCTGCCAGAAAAGCTGTCTACAAAATAACTGTAGTAAGTCGTGTTAGTGGGTCCATCTCCTGCAACTTATAACATAATTTATAAATTTTTTTAATCATTTAATTCATGCTGGCCATAACACTTAGCGTCCCCAAAGCACATCCTACACCTGAACCGGCAGTCGGCCACCCCAACCAGCAGCAACCCTGCCTAGCCTCTGCCTGCCTCTGCATGGCCGGGTACCGCTAAGGGCGTTCAAATCATTGCCTGTCACAACTCCCTACCACATGTGGAGGGTTTAAAAGCAAAGCTTTCCAAGCAGGGACTCTACTCAGAGCAAATACTCTGATAACAGCAAATAGATCATAAATTATTTCAGGTCCATGAAGCACCAAGCATAAAAAATAATGACAGCCCAAGCTGGGTAGTATTCTCCCCCTCTGCCCCTCTTTCCACCCCCCCAAGTCCTGGCCCTTGACTTACAGGCAGGAAAGCACCACATGCCTTTGGAGCAGGCACTCACGTGCGGAGACAGCTGCCGGCACTCAGGCGAGAGGCAGGAGCTTCACCGGGTTTGTGCCGGGTTACCCGACGTCTCGGCACCATGGCACCAGCCCCTGGGCTGCTGGTGCGCTCAGTGCGGCACCATGATCCAGCAGCAAATGCTATTTAAAAATAAATAATACTAATAGTAGTCATGCACCCAACAGCCTTCTTGCTTGAGACGTGAGACACTGAGTCACCAAGGCGGCTGTTTCACAACCAGGCTGCCCAAAAAAGCCCCACTACCCCGCCAGCGCCTGCTCCCCGAGCCGGGCAC
>NW_008795675.1:706349-709216 GCF_000699145.1 Aptenodytes forsteri | reverse complement strand
ATGGGCGGTGGAGGGAGGATGAGGCCTGGGTACGCTTGGCTTGCCGGCGGGCAATGTGCTGGTTAGTCACTACGCCGTTTTTCCAGGGGGTTTCTACCTGATATGAGAAAAAAAAAAAGTATGCAATTTTAGTTGTTTTCCAGCAAACTGGCTGTTCCCACTCGAGTCATGCTTGTTGCCCTTCAAAGAAACTCCAGGGCTGGGAGAAATGCAACAACGACCAAAAAAAAAAAAAAATGAAGCCAGGCATTGAGGGCAAAGCCACTATTTGATGTGATCAGGAAAAGGTCTCCTCTGTGCCCCCGCCGCCAGCCAGGCTCAGCGACCAGCGCCGCTGCCGTGCTCTGGGTCTGCACGAGTGGGACTGGAAAATGCCCACAGCCCAAATTGTGGTGTGAGGGGATGCTGAAGAAGCCACCCAGCTGCAGCACCAGGCACTGCTGGGTACTGGGTGCCCAAATTGGAGATGGGATTCCCCTGGGGGACGTGAGCGCCCCTTGGAGAACCAAACTCTGAAGCAGATCCTGGACCCAGCTGCACCATGGGATGGTGGATGAAAAGGTTTAGGACCATGTCACCAAAATCAAGGGAACAAAATTCAGGCTCCCCTCCCAGCTGCATCTCTCAGCAGCGCTGATTTACTGAGTTATAATGAAGCACAATTTTTATAGAATCGTAGAATCATTTAGGTTGGAAAAGACCCTTAAGATCGTCAAGTCCAGCCGTTAACCTAACGCTGCCAAGTCCCACTAAACCATGTCCCTATGCACCACATCTTTTAAGGAAGATGAAGTGTGTGTAATTTTTGTTTAAAGAAGATGGGGTGGGGGTGGGGGGTTATACACCTGCTGGCTCTTGTCTTTCAGGTGCTCACTAAATTTGGGAGGGCAACTTCAGTTCACTTTGTGTCCAGCACAGATTTCTTTCTTTTACAGCTCCAGGAGGGCTGCGCTAACTTTTTCCCTTTAAAAGAAAGATTTGGGGATGCATAGGTTGGTGGTACCCATACCCAGCATGCGTGGTCCTCCCTCAAACTGCCTGTATAGCTATCCTTTGGGGTGGTGAGTGCCTCGCTAATGCTTGCAGAAGAGCACAATTATTTTATATGTATAGCTATATATAAATACTTAAATATATGTAGGGGTTTTTATATATATATATATATATATATATCACTGAAGGAATGCACTGAAGGAGCCAATAAGGAAAACAGCCATTTAAACTAAAATCCCCTAAAATTGACTCGGCTGCACCCATCCCCTTCCATCTCTCCCTGCCACGGCATGCAGGTGCTGGAAGCCATCAGCTGCCTCCCTACCTCGAGGCTGCGCCGTGGCCGTGACCCTGGAAAGATGCACGGGGCTTGCACCGGTGGCACCTGGGGCTGACCCCACTGGTTTTCCCAATGCAGCCCATTTCACTGCAACAGCAGCAGCACATTGCCAGCCCTGCTCCCTCCCACCGGGATGCTGGGGGGGGGGAGGGGCAGTACAGGGGGTGCAAACCCTCCCCAAAGTGGCCGCCCAGAGTATGCCGGTGCCTCGACACCTCTCCCCCCCGCCATGGTCCCCACTGTCCCAGGGGTGCCAGGGGACACCAGGGATGGGGGCACACGGCACGGCCCCAGAGCTCCCAGCTGCAGTGGGCACTGCTGCAAGACCACAAGGAGGAGGATGGGAATTTGGGGATGCCCCCCCCCCAGTGCATCAAAGGCCCAAGCAGGGTAGCAGTGGCCCTGGTGGTCCCCTTGGCCCCGGTCCCGTGGGAGTGGGAATGGCCCCAGCACCAGCGGGCAGCCTCCAGCAACTGCAGGGAAGGTCTGGGAAAAAAAAAAAAAGAGGGGGAGATATTGTCACGAGAAATAATTCATCCCCCCCTTCCCCAGGTGGATCGCAGCTGGCAGCAGCTGAGGAGGGAAACGCTGGGAGCCAGGGCTGGAAGCACGGATGCCGAGCATCCCTCCCTGCACCTGCCTGCACAGGGCAGGCAGAGGTCTGTCTGTGTGGCTGTATGTCTGAGTGGCCCTTGCACCCCACCACCATCCAGGCCTGCCCGTGTGTCCCGAATTTGTGGGGCTGCCCCACCAGGTGGGTTTTTGCTGTTTCAGCCAGCGCTTGCTCATCCCACGGGTCCCGCCAGCACTGCGGTGCAGCAATAAATCAGTAACCAATTAACAGCGTCAATTAACATAAAAGCAGGTCCCCAGCCCACACCTGCAAAGGTAGCAGTGGGTCCCCCCCTCCAGAGCACTTGCAAACTCATCACACACACCCTCCTGCTGGGACCCCCCGGGAAGCATTTCCCAGCATGTCGACCCCCCCAGGGAAGCTTCCTAGGGAAGAGGAGGCAGAGGGGAGGAAGGAGGACAGGACACCACCGCGTTGATTAGTTTGGATTTTATTGGGGGGGGGGGGAAAGGAAGGAGAGGGGTTTGCCTTACAGTTGAAGGGGCAAGTGTGGGGTTACGGCATCAAAAATCACACGTACACGGTCCCTCTCCCCCTACGGGGCAAAGCTGCTAGAAAGCACCAGCCTGAGGCGGGTAAGGCAGCCAGGAGGCAGGGCTGCAGCCCAGACCCACGAAAACGCACTAACCAACAGAAAAGCGGGGGGTAAAAAAAAAAAAAAAATAACCAAAAAACACACCCCCAAAAAGTCATGCCCCCCCCAACACCAAAGCAGAGCGGCTTTCCCCTGCAACCCTCCCCCAAAAAAATAAACCAAAACTTTTTTTTTTACTGCTTTTTTTTCTCTCCTTTTTATTTTTTTCCAAAAGTTTTGGTTTTTTTGGTCTGCAGGTTGCAGATCAGCTGGGCAGCCCTTCCCTCCCCCTTTGCCTCCCCTCTGGGCACCCCCCTGGGCTGCTG
>NW_008795675.1:703484-705581 GCF_000699145.1 Aptenodytes forsteri | reverse complement strand
CCCGGTGCCGCCGTAACCCTGGTGGTGGTGGTGATGGTGATGATGGTGGTGGTGGCCTGAGCTCTGGCTCAGCGGGTGGTGGTGGTGATGGCCAGGCACCGAGGAGGGCCCCATGGGGCTGAGCTGGTGGGGATGGTGGTGGGAGTGCATGGGTGCCAGGTAGGAGCTGCAATCAACGCCCCCAAAATAGGACGAGGAGGGCGGCGCGGGGTAACCCTGCCCATACCCCCCGCCTTGGCCATAGGAAACGGGGTAGCTGGCGGAGGCAGCAGCGGCGGCGGGGCCGGCCCGTTGCATGCAGGACGCAGCAGCTGGCGGCAGGGGCTCAGGCACAGTCACCCCCGCCGGCGCCGCACCAGGAGAGATGGAAGCTGGGCTCCAGATGGACGACGCCGGGGTGCTGAGAGATGCCGGGGCGCCTGCCGGAGCCGATGAGGCCGAGCTGGAGGAGGAAGAAGAGGCCGAGCTGGAGGCCGCTGCCGGCGGCGTGAACTGCCCGCTGCTCTCCGAACCTGAGCTCTCACGAGCCGGCGAGGATTTCTTCTTGGCCGGACGGCTCTTGGCCCCGCCACCGCTCTGCTGCTGTGCCGGCACTTTGGCACGGCGGTTCTTGAACCAGACCTGAGGCGAGAAAATGGTGTGCAGGGGGCATGAGCATCAGGGCGAGAAGGGGCTGCCTCTGGGCCCCCCGCTCTCCCGTCTTCACCCCAGGAGTACCCAACCAACCTCACCCCAGCACCAGTTCCACCAGCACCCACGCCCAGCCATTAGCACCACACACCCCCGCACCCTGAAAAAAAACCTGCCACACCTGGTGCCCGGGCCACCCCTCATACCACCCTAAGCAAGGATGCCCGGGGCCAGCGGCCGGGGTGGCCCAGCTTGTGCATGTCCCCGGTGCAGTGACAAAGCGTGGTTTTGGGGGATGGATCCTGCGTGGGGTGCTGCCTGCATATCCCACCCCACTGGGCATCATCATCTGGGGAGCAGTGCCGGAGGGAGCAGCCCTGAGAAGCACCCGGGTAGTGGGGCTGCTACACCCTAGGGCAGGTGGATGGGGACAGAAAAATATTAATAAAAATAAAATTAATAAAAGACAATAAAAAAGAAAAATAAAAAAGTCCCCCTTTGCCTGGATGCCATCACGGTGGGACAGCCAAGCAGCCAGGAGCCCACAGGCATCCCGACCCCGAGGAAACAGAAATGAGTGTGGATGGAGAGCTGGGTCTGAGTCACGCCAGCCGAGCCGGGGTCCCCCCGCATCCCCCCCAGCCCGAGACAATGTGGGCTCTCCCCACGCAGGTCCAGTACCTGGACTCGGGATTCGGGCAGGTTGATCTTCAGGGCGACCTCCTCCCGCATGAAGATGTCAGGGTAGCGGGTCTTGGCGAAGAGTGCCTCCAGCACATCCAGCTGCGAGCGGGTGAAGGTGGTGCGCTCCCGCCGCTGCTTCCGCCCGTTGCTCCCGGGGGGTGGCTGGGGGCAAGCACCACCACACCGGTCACGCCGGGTCCCTGCGCACCTCCCGCACCACCCCGGCACAGCGGGAGCCCCGGCACCCCTGGGGCAGGGGCCTGCAAAGCATCCCCACCTCCGACCCCGATGAGCGGCAGTGCTCCCCGCACACCCCAGCCCCACGGCAGCTGGGCGCTGCCCACCCGGGCCAGACTCTGTCCTGCTGCGGGCAGGGCGAGCGGCACGGGGCTGGGGAAGGGTCAGGCCCGGCCCCAACAGGAGCAACGGAGAGATTTCGTTGTTTTGAAATAAAGCTACTTTTTTTTTTTTTTTAAAAGCTATTTTATCCTTAAAAATCCCCACGGGAACGAAGAAGCCCCAGGGATGGGAGGAAATTCAGCTGGAACCAGCGCTGTCCCCCCCAACCCGCTCTCCCCAGCCAGGGGGGTGTGCAAATGGGGGCACCCACCCCAAAGCCCACCCCAAACCGTACCCAAACAGTACGGCCCCACGGGCTCCTCCAAACCCGCCCGGGACGGAGATTTTCTCCCACCGCTTGCTCCCAGGCAGGCGCCCGCCGGGGCGCGGGTGGGTGATGGCGGGGATAGGGAGGGGGCCACGGCGCAGGGCACTCACCTGGGT
>NW_008795675.1:702910-703338 GCF_000699145.1 Aptenodytes forsteri | reverse complement strand
GAGGAAAAAAAAAAAAAAAGAAAAAAAAAAAAAGAAAAAATCAAATGTATGGGGTGGGAAGGGGGGAAAAGGAGGGGGAAAAAAAAAAAGCCCCAACAAAAAGAACCCCCGGAAAAAACCCAAACGAGACAAAAAATTAAAAGCCAACAACAATTAAAAAACGGAGCACAAAATCGGCGTAAAAGGAGGTTTTTTCGTTCTCCCCCGCCGTCACCGCCGCGAGGTCCTCAAGCGATCGCAGACAAAGTGTGTGTGTGGGGGGGGATAAAAGGAAAAAAAAAAGAAAAAAAAGTATTAAAACAACAACGAGGATCGGGAAACAAAAGGGCGGATTTCTTCCCCGCGCAGAGGCGAGGCCGGAGCGCCTGGGGAGAGAGCGGAGAGAGGCGGGTTAGGGGTCCGGCCGCCCCGAGTCCTGCCGAGGGGCG
>NW_008795675.1:697817-698363 GCF_000699145.1 Aptenodytes forsteri | reverse complement strand
CCGCGCTCTTGCCCCCGGCCGCCCCGCTCGCAGCCGCTCCCTGGGCTTTGAGCCCCGAGAAACCCCCCGAGTGCACGAGAGCAGCTCAGCTCTACTCCCGGGAAAATGTAAAACCGCTGAAATAAAACACTGGTAAATACAGCACATTTTTAATAATAACTGGGGTGGATCTGACCTAACTATAAAATGTAGGTAGCTTATTAAGTATTACATATGGCAGGACTAGATGAAACCATTCCCAATGATTTTTTTTCCTATATCCCCCTCTAATCCTATTACGACAAAAACGTATTTATTTCAAAACTCAGCCCTCCTCCAGCTACAGAAACCAGGACAGACTTTATTTCTTCTGCTCCTTCCGCACATCTCCGGCATCGTCTGCACGCCCGGGGTCTCGGCGGTTTCATTTCAAACCCTTTCGGCTGGAGAGCTGAGCCCACAAGGAAACCATGGTACAACGCGAGTTCGCTTGAATGGAAACCAAAAAAACAACGCAGCGGGGCCCGGCGCAGCCTAGATCTGGCCTAAGAAAATGGAAAAAAGTTT
>NW_008795675.1:694707-696626 GCF_000699145.1 Aptenodytes forsteri | reverse complement strand
CTCCAGCCAGACCGTAAGGGCTTGTCGCTGTCAGTCAAGCCCCAGCCTTCCCCGCCTCCCTCATTAAGAAGGTAAACAATGAAAAGCAGGAGCAGTAGATGATGAGGGAGATAGCAGGACAAACGAGGAGCGGGAGGAAAAGAGGACGCCGGCTCCAAAAAAAAAAAAACAAAAAAAAACCCACCAAAAAAAAACCCGCCGGGAGAAGCCATCGCCACCGGCCCGGCGGCGCCCTCCTCCTCCTCCTCTTCTTCCTCCTCCCCGGCCGCGCTTCCCGAAGGCGAAGGGGAGAGAGGGTGCAGTCCTTTGGGCTTTCTCCCCGCGCTCTCTATTGCCCTGGGCGATCATGTTAAAACTCACATGGCTGGTGCTTATTCAGATAACCCGAACAATGCTCACCACCGGTTACCATGTGAATCTTCACAAGTCCCGCAAGAATGCGGTGGTTCAAATCCCCCTGACCCCCCTCCAAAGCCAAATTTATTCAAGACAGCAAACTGCTCAGAAGCTTTATGAAAGCAAGTGGTGCTAGAGGGAATTCAGCCTTGTATTTACAAATTAAAAATTAGATGCATCATCATGCAATAAAGGTTGGAAAAGCAGCAGAAAGGCAGGAATGTGTAACCACTTTTATCGCGCCCTCGCCTTCTGCCTGGGCACACGGGCCCACGAGCGAGTTGCGGGTCCACACGCACGCAGGGAAAACCCACGCCGACACGTCTGTGCAGACACGCTCGGGAGAGGCGAACACGTACGGCGGCGCCTCGCAATCGGGGAGGGATTCGGTGCAGCGGCACCAGAGCCCTTCCCGGACCATCGGCCTGGCAGGGCACTGCCGAAACTTCCCAGGAGTTTTTCTTTCTCTCTTCCTCCTTTTTTCTTTCCCCTTTTCTCTTTCTTTTTCAAGTGTGTTGCTTCCCCCTCACCGTTGTTAAGGAAATAATTTTCCAGGTATACACAGATTAGAACTGAAGCTACCAGCCAAAATTACTGGTAATCTCAGCCATTTCTCTTGCGACAAAGCTGCTTTAATTTAGGTAGCAGCCTTTTAGGTGCTAATTTTCAACGCGGTCTCTCGATTTCCACCGCTGCTTGCCCTTTTGCTCCTTTTGGGGAAGGCTCCTTCAGTTCGACCCGTTTAAAACACACCGCTCTGCACCTCTGCAAGTCAGAGCGTCCCAAAACCGGAGGGTTTTGCCCACGTAAATAAAGCCCCTGCATGCGCAATGCAATCTCAGCGTGACAAAACCGTCTTGCGAAGGGCAACAGCGGTGAGCCGGGCAGAAAAGGAGGAGAGAGACACGGCAGAGAATTTCACGGGTGTTTGCTCCCCCCAGACATGGCCCCCAACTTTCGGGTTAACTTTCCCCCTGCTTCTGCTGATAGTTGTGCTGAGACTCGGGCTCCCCGGCACATCTGGGCATGTGAAGCTCTAGAAGAAAAGGGACCCGAAAAACCCCGTCTCTACCTGGACTCGATTTAATTATCTTGCAATTTTGACGGGTTTCACTGAGTTGAAAAGCTCTTATTTTTAAAGCCTTTTTCTTTTTTTTTTTAAATTTGCTTCACCCCCTACTTCTCTAGTTTCAGCAGCAATTTTAGCTTTCGAAACAGCAAAACATCAGTCAAAATATTTCGGTACAGGTTTTGCTCAGTCCTTCACTACTGTTTTTCCTCCGTTAAGTCCCTTTCTAAGAGCTATGGGTTTTGTTGCCCCATCTTGTAGCCTTGTGGGGTAAATAACGTCACATTACGACTTCATGGAACAAAACTGGGGTTTTTTTGTTTGT
Organism: Aptenodytes forsteri; assembly: GCF_000699145.1. Lineage (NCBI taxonomy): Eukaryota > Metazoa > Chordata > Aves > Sphenisciformes > Spheniscidae > Aptenodytes > Aptenodytes forsteri. The sequence goes on along the minus strand of NW_008795675.1, from coordinate 694,836 downwards.
TTGTTTGTTTCTGTATTTGCTTATTGTTAGTGTTTGAAATACACCACGGGAAAACTTGCTGGCAGGAATATTCTCTTGCGTTTTTACTTTGTTTCCTAGAAAAGGAGTCTGACTTCCCCCCCCCCCCCA
>NW_008795675.1:693252-694692 GCF_000699145.1 Aptenodytes forsteri | reverse complement strand
AAACACAGTCAAGTAGCAATTGGTTAAAAGAGGAACCGGCATAAAGTATTTAAATAACATTTTATATGTGATTACATCGCAATTTTGTTTTATCCAACAAAATACTGCCGGGCAGCAGTTTCGGGAAGCATCCCTATGTTTAAAAAAGCAACTGTGTTCAAGTTTGATTCCTACCTGTTGTGCCTTTTAAGCCAGGATTACCTATAACACCTGTCACATATAGTTACCCAGGCTGACTGCAGCTCTGGGAAGCTACAATATGGGCTGTGATTAATTTGAAGATTTCAGAGTAATACTGTTATAAAAGCTACACTCCGGACAAAAATAGGATTAAGCTCTGAGGCTGTATATGAGCTAAAAGTGTTGAAAGCTAAAGCCCCCGTGCCACCGCTCACGACGGGCAGTTTAAAATGACAGAGTTTGCTAAATTCACATTAAAGTAGAAATGTTTTCAATTATTCATCTTCATTGACTTCATATTGTCTTTTTTTTTCCCCCCACTGCTTAAACTGATAATTACTTTGAGTAAACAGGCGGCCAGTTCCCATAGAAATGCTTTAATAGAAATGGTCGAAAGTTCTCGTAGTAAAACCTTCAACCTCGCCACTATAATAAATAAGCCCGGCACTTTGATGAAAATTAACACTATTTTTGTAAAGAGCACATTGGGGGATTGCAGTCAGGTCTTATCTTTAGTTCCAGTCAACTAGCAATCCTGAAAGAGTTTGCATCATCATCAGAGCAGGCCATTTGATAGGATTCTGCTGCTGAACCTAATCAATCTATGGAATACTGTGGCTGCGCGGTGTAACAAAGCTAAAATAGATTTACAAATGGGGTTTTAGAGGATAAGCTCCTCCACAGGATTACATATTGATTTTAAATATAAAAAGCTTATCATATAAACCATAACTACAAAAATAGTGAACCTATGCATAAATCCTTTTAGAAGAGCACCCACTTCAAACTATAAGCCAAGAATAAATCAAGATGTACAAAATCCGAAAGAAGATCCATTTCTTGGGCAGAAAATGAACACACCACCCCAAGGTGTGCAAAAATGAACTTATCTTTTCTAAGGAGGCATTAAATCTCGAATGAAAAAAAAGAAAGGGACGTGAGGAAAGGTAGCTGGAAGTAAGGCATCCCGCCACTCGGCCGCGGACATGGTAAAAAATCAGGCTCTGAAATGCAGCACCTTGTTTACACGAGCCGGCCAGCTCCCAAACAGACAGCCAAAATGCCTTCCCATGTGCGCAGGTTAAAACAAACCCAGTAACCTATATTTTCTTTGGCCTATTAGGCAAGGATTTCAGGCCTTTTTCGGTCGGAGCAGTCTCAGCAGTGGAAAGAGAGGAACACTTCCTAGCTGGAAGAAGGCAGCGCGTTAACTCTCTCTTTCTTATCTCTACAGCTAAACGGGGGGGGGGGGGGGGGACG
>NW_008795675.1:671530-693038 GCF_000699145.1 Aptenodytes forsteri | reverse complement strand
AACTAGCGAAGCAAATTGGTTGATAGATTTTTAAACAGCACAGTCACGCGTGGAAGAGTTAGAGCAATTCACCAAAACAGCAATTATCACCTTTCAAAGACTTTTCTTTTTTTTTTTTCAAGTTCCAGTTTGGGTTGATACGTTCTGCCTTTCTTTTAGGCAAACAAACTGGTCACGTCCTGTTATATATATATTTTTTTTTCCTGCTTATATATTTCAGGTTAGGAATTGGTGCTGGTAAAAGTGAGATCTGTCTTTTCAACTCTTTCGTGGAGCCCAAGCGCTCGTTAGCAATCGGCTAAATGGCCTCGGAGCAGACAGCACCGGGCTGTTCGGGCAGCCCATGCTTCTTTGGGGAAATCATATTATAAATGGTGTGGTTTTACCAGTGCTTCCCAAAAAGTGCATCTTTCCACCCCAGCGTATGTCAGATGCAGAAAGCAATACAGTGCTGATGCACACATCGAGAGGCAAAGTGTCACAAACGTGTATTTTGTCATTTCACAGGCATTTTCTTGGGAGAGTTTCTCCTTTAATATGTTTTTTAGGTAAAAGCAGACAGCTGCTAAAACTTCTAGCAGACTAATAATCTTATTGAGGGTTAAAATGCTAAATGTGGACTTTCTTGTATAAATAAAAAACAAAACCAAAATTCTCCAGCACTTATGTTTTCTCCCTAAACACCTGTTTACCATATCACCAGTAGCACACACACACAAAAAAAAAAGAAAAAAAGAAAAAAAAAAAGAGGACCTTCCTGGGTTTTGGCATCTCTCTCTGAACTTACAAAAAAGAAATTAAAAAAGGACAGATTTTTGTTCAAGTCAACGTGTGAATGGCATAGGCTGCTAGACATTCAAAGGCTGCTGCTAGGACATTCCAAGACAGTAAAACATATAAGAGGCAATTAAGCATTGAAATTTCGGATTTAAATCCAGTATCTCTTAACTCCTGCCTGGCTTTAGAGTATTTTGTTTTAAATATTTCATTAGTATGATTCCCAATTAAACTGGCTTGTCTCTGCAGAAAGCAATGTATATATTTATGACTCAAGTTTATCCAAGAATATAGTGAATATAGTCTTATGCAAAAAATATAACCACAGATGGAAAGCTACCTGAAACCTGCTGCTTTTTTCTGACAAACTTATGCTCCCGGTGAAGTCTCCAAACTAATTAGAATTGATTTATTATGGATCAGGTACCTTATCAGGTGAAGAAAGAAATTACCATGGACAGTCAAAGGGTTGAGAGGTCAATACAGAATAGCAAAATCAATTTGCATTGATTAGACAAAAGGTCCATTTTACAGAGCCCAAAGGATTAACTTTTAAGCAAACATCTTTGAACTATAAGACAGCATTTGTGACTGAGAGGTATAAGCAGTGCAGCATTAGAAAACACTTAAGATATTTAAATAAGAAAATAATGCAAGCAATGGTTTAAGCTATCTGGATGTTTATTTTTTATTATGAATCATCCCCAGGATTATTGTACAATTCACTTGAAAGCCCTACGGAAAGGATGCAATTGTTTCATTTATCCCGCGTGTCAATCTTCCCATGAGTTTTCATTCAGGTAAGGTGACTAAACTCAGGAGAGTTGCAGAGAAGGGAGGAAATCTGTGCAAAGGATCGCACTAATCCTGGTGTTGGTTGCGATGAAATATTTACTTGGCAAACGTAGTGTTTTACCACCAAACCTGATGAGACTTTTTTTTCCAGTGAAATACCATTGTAAACCAGATCTGAAAGACTAAAAGGAAGGACGCTCCCTTCTGTGGGTCACCCCTTCCATTTTCTGCAGCACCCGAAGCAGCGCAATGCCACAGGAAAGCCAGGAGAGCATTACTGCAGCAAAAAATAATAATCCCCAGACAAATATTCTTTACTTCCTCATCACTTTGTTTTCAAAGTTTATTCCAAGGAGCCCATATTTCTCTGCCCCTTATCTTGGACTTCCCCCTCCCCCTGAATAAAACTTAAGAATGGGATCGTGGACCCAGCGTATTTGCTGTGTGCTACCACTTGAAATGATGTAAATATCTGCATTAATTCTTAACTGGGCTTCAGAAAAGCCTCCGTGTTTGTACTTTCAGGTAGCCACCTTCGGCAGCAAGCATTTTCCTTCCCTTGGTACCCAGCATTGCTCTTACCTTCAATAGCAAGCATTGCTCTTAGCTCCCGGTTCAGCAGTTCGTAGCGCCTTTCTAGGTCATGTTCTTTTTCCCTAGGCAAGTTACAAAAGTTCATCAATATGTTAATTACTAAATCATTAAACACTTAAAAGAACCTTTAACTTACATTGATTTTAGGACTCGTAACCGACTTTTCTCTTCAACTTTAAGCTACTCCAAACAAATGATACACAAACTTAAAACCTTGCTCAGGTGGCATATTCAGTAACAGGGCCTTTTCATTTTCTATAATGTCGGCTTTAATTCAGTCAGTTTAACTCTATTGTGCTACAGGACGTAATTATTTCATATTCATCCTTGGAGCAGCTGTTGTGGAATGTCCTAAGTATAAAACATTCCCCCGGATCTAATGAACAAATTCCAGCATCAGCCTATTCACCAAGACAATATGACACTGGAAGTATTATCCTATATACATTCTGACCTAATGAATAATGAAAATTAGACACGGGATTAGAAAGCTTAATATTTTGAAGGTAGAATCTTCTGTCAAGTTCAGACACGGTAGGAAATTTGTGAGCACAGGCTCTTCCCAGGGAAGTATGCAGGCATCTACACTAGGTGGCATTACTGAAAGAAATATAATCAAAACGAAAGAAGCTGGAAAAGAAGCGCCAAGGGCAGAACACCTCTAAAAATGAGCAGCGTCTTCTCCCTTCCTCGCCGGTGCTAGTGAAAAAAGTTTATTTGTCCTTACTTTGCAGTATTGGTAGTATCATTGCACTGTGACTGATTCACTAATATCCTTTCAGCAGTCCAGTGCTGCTGAACTAGTGATAGGATTGAGGATTTCTACGAAGCAGGTAGCGACTCAAATTTTGCTCTCTCTTCGAATAGTCTTCACCTGTCACATCTGAGGCACAATCCAAATCTATTTGCGCATTTCTAAAATGTAATTTTATTCTACTGTTGGGCCTTTGAAAATGTAACTGTGCTTAATATTTCTTTATTTTTTTTTTTTTCCACAGCTCTGGCTAATCTTGTGTCATTGCACGCTTCTCATTTTCAAGTCTGAAATATGAGAAAAACAAGTTACTCGATGTGTTCCACAAATCATCCATGCTACTCACTTTTGAGGGAACATTTTTGAAGACTAATGGGAATAAACTAAAAAAGTTTTGCATCTATCTGCTGGGCAAATATTCCAGTAAATCATCTTTTTGTAAATACATGTATCCATCCATACTTACAGAAGAGAAAGCTGGTTCATTCGTCTTATTAAGGCATTCTTCTTATTAACCAGCATGAACCATTCCTGCATCATAGCTTCTTCTTCTTCTGTGTTTCTTCCTGCAATTGAAAGAATTTCATTACTTACCTGGCATTTTACAAATTGAGCTACATATTTCATTTCGGGTTTTGGAGTATCGGTCTCCGATATCATTGAGCATTACAAGGCATATAGTAAATGGTAAAAATATCATATGGCTGCAAGTCCTGCCACCCAATCCTGCTTGCTCCATGACTAAATCTTTGAAAGCAGCCACTCTTCAGCATGTATTTTAGTGTTCTTTATCATGCTGATACCCTGACCTAAATAAACACCTTTTTAAAAGTACTGTATCTTTTAAATTCTCCCGAAATAACTATATTGTTGTGATGTTCCCAATGAAAAAAACCTTGCTGCTAAAAGATGTCTGGTCATCACAATCTTCCAAACACAAAAACAATCCTTGTGGGCAAGAGCCACTCCACCCATACAAACCCAGCACAGTCAGGATGACGTGGTAGGGATCAAAGTAGCTGCAGAGCAGATGGTAATCCTGAACCCTTGGCCGAGGCGCAGGCACCTGCTCAGCTTCTCTGTGCTTATGGCTACTCTTCCAGACGATGAGCTGGAAGGAGCTGCTCCTCTCTTCACCCGCAATCAAAGGGAGCCCAAATACAAATAATTCTGGGGTCCAGGTGCCTAAGGGTCCCCATGTGTGTATGCATGGACTAGCATTCCTTTCCCCAGCCCACATCCATCATTGCCTTCCAGCCAGGATCAGGACCCTCCATAGCCTACCCGCAGGCAGTACTACACTCTACCAGACTCTATAAGACTCTACGTTACCATCTCTGCACCATCAGGCCATGTGGGGAAAAGGCAGACAAGCACCCAGAAGGCTCCTGACTGTCTTTTCCACGTAGCAGGGTCGCCTAGCCAAATTTCACTCTCTCTGAACTCATGGACTAGGAGAAACCTCATCAAATTCCTTTGTGGAGACTGCACCTCTGTAGTGACCTGCCATTCTCATCTCTCAAGTTGAGCTGAGGAGCAAAGACTATATGGTCCTCATTGAATTATGAAACTCACACATTTCTTATGGTTAAAATTAATCTGGGAAGAAACCTGGAATAGTGGCAAAGGAGCATGAGCTGGGTCTTCTGAGTACTTCTCTCAGCTTCGACACTGCTTCACCGGGAGACTGTGGGCAGATCTCTGAGTTTAAGCGCCTTGTGTGTAATATGGGGATAATACCCATACCGATCTTGCAAGGGCGCTAAAAGTTAATTCTTGGATGTTTGTAAAGGGTTTTGAAATCTCTGATGCAAGGTGCTGTACACTTGGGGAAGCTATCTTATTAACTTAAACCATAGGATCCCTAGTTGCAGAGAAGCAATTTCCAGCATCAGAAGCTGGAAAGACACCAGAAAAAATATTGTTTTGCTCTAAAAGAAAGCTTTCAATTTCTGGATGGGAGTGTTTGAAATGCTTGCACGTACGTGCCTGCCACGTGCATGTTCACACCCCAATGCCACGGTAGTGTGCAAGCCCAGATCTGCATGGAGAACCACCTCCTCACCCAGCTATGACCCTGCTGCGTGCAAGGGAAGGTCAGCAGCCTTCTCCAAACTTTGATTTGCCCCGCTGTGGCCTGTGGGCTTGGTGCATCCACACAAGGGAAGGTAAAGGAGATGAACAAGGAAGTGGGTCAGCTCGGGGTGGAGCTGGTGGACCCACACAGTAAGAAAAAGTTACGCCATTTGGTGTGCTCTTCTTTCTGATGTGAAACAAGCCCCCGTATCCATTTATCAACCTGGGAAGCTCCTGGTTGATGAAACTGTTCCTTGGAAGGGTGCTTTTAGGGTACACAATTTGCTAGCGGCAAGAAGGGAAGGGCAGAGCATCCTAAAGTGGGGATAGCCCTGCAGCCTTTTTCCAAGCAGAAGAAGCAGGGTCCAGCTCCTGGACAATGGAGCAATGAACGAAGAAATTTGTCACGTAGAAATGCTCTCCCCCAAGACCTTCAACTTCTGGTTTTGTGCAGAAAATATTACACCACAGCATTTACAATAATATTCAGCAGTTCAGCACTCCCCCAAGGAGGATTAAAACTTATAAGTACACTTTGCTGTTAAGTTACAGATCAAAGGTGTTGCTGTATTGGTCCCTCTAACAAGGTCTGCTTTTAGAAGTAGATGATAATCAATATTAGCAACCTTTCATTGAAATGCACCAAGTAGCTGAAATTTATTTGGGGGAGAGGGAAAGAAAAAGAGGATACATTGCCTTTTTTATCCTTGCAAAATGACCGGTCTATTCTGTGACGCATGAGATTGCCACACTGCCAGTGAAAAAAAGTTCTCACAACCAGACATACATGGCCATAGTAACACTTTAATCAATTTATGACACTAAATTTTTTGGGTTTGGGGTGGTCTGGGATCTCTGGCTAAAAGATGCCATTATAAATGAAAGCTTTTGCTGTATTTAATTTTGCATGCCTTGAAAAAGAAATGAGAGACAGAAATGTTTCAAAGGAGTTTGACTCAACAGTGGACCTGAACTTGAATTTCATGCCATGCAATCTCAGGGCAAGAACATAAACTTCTCTCTATTAATGCATTCCTCCTAAATAAAGTTAGTTGCAACATATAACAAGAAAAGATCTAGGTAAAGCTTGGAGCTGTCGAGTCAGATCTGAACAGGTGCCCATTTTGATATTTCCACGCTGACACTGAAGCACACGTGATATCCATAGAATACGCTGGTTTAAAAGTGAGTTAACAAAGTCTTGATTGTTTTTACAGAATTTTTAATCTGTTTTTGTATTCGCTTTGGACCCATGTGATGCCCTGACACCGGTCATGTGATATCGGCTGCGATAGGCACAAATCCCCGGGCAGCAACAAAAGAAGAAAGAGTAAAAAAGAAAAAGCTGAGAAAAAGCTTGCAATTTGGAAAAAGGCCAATTGTACCCTGGCGAAGGCCTTTTTGATCAGTGAAATGACACATGTGTGCAATATTAATAGCAGTCGATGCTGATATTTTATTTGTTGACCATCAGCTTTTAAATTCTTGCGCATGGAGCTGAAACAGATTCTTCCCAGGCAAGCAAAATAAAGATGAATTGCCATATATAAAAAATTTAAATAACTCTTTTCAGCCAATACAATACCATTAGCACATTACTTAATTTGTTCTTTTTCCTTGGTGGAAGGATGCACGTGAAACACTTTCAACAAAGAAAAACTGAGTGTTGTTACTGCAGCGATATTGCAAACTAAACTCACATTTACAATTTCTAAATAAAAAATTTTAAAAAAGCCTTTCTTAAACACAGTTTCACTCTGTAAAACCCTGCTGCTGCTGGGGTTGTTTTTGTTTTCACTTTCCAAGTGTAAAACAAGGATTTAATTGACTTCCTGCAAATGCTTGAAAATTAAAATTGGGAAAATATCTATGTTGTTCTTGGGGAAAAAAAAATACTGTATAGGTTATTTAAATGAAGCGAAAAACATGTTTGAGAACAAATCGATCCCACACATGCAAACCCCTTATCTGAGCCAGTACAAGATGATGAAAATCTATAAATAGTCCACAGATCTTAAACTTAAATTTTTTTCCATAATACATGCATTACACTATTGTTTTCGATAAAAACAACAACAACAACAACAAAACCCTTTTAAAGCTAGTAAGTTGGACCATTACAAATTAATCCTGACTTTAATAACTGGTTAAAGACCCCTTCAGCTTTATAAGTAACAAAAAATATTAAAGCCTGTGATCACAGCGAGCTTTTCTCATTTCTCCTCTAACCATTTGTTATTTAATCCAATACTAGTAATCCAATTTGTCCATCAGACTTTTAAAGGGCAGAATGCAACTTCCCCAGCTTAGACACTTTTCAAAGTACAATATATTTTTCAAATGAATGCTGGATGTTTCATTTTTTCCCCAACTGTTCCTAGCTCTAATGTATGAGGAAAAAAAGAACAAGATGAACATTGTTCGTACTGATTAAGTAAGAGCTCATTAAAGAGCTGTCAGTGCCGTACTTTGAATATGCATGAAGCATATAATCAGATCTAGTACCGTCACTAGAGGAGAATACGGTAAGTACAAAGGATTGATTTAATTACTTAGAGTGGGCTGTGGTGGTAAAGCAGTCTTGTTAGCGCAAAAAGAAAAGGAGGTTGTATTCTGGCACGGTTAGGGGAAAAAGGCAGTTTTAGCTTCTGCCACAATACCTAATCTCAGGATAAAGCACTTTACATTGTAGCTTAAAATGAAGACTGTCAGTTTTCTAAAAAGACCAGAATTCATCTTATCTTGTTTAACCTCACCTGGTTAACTATCTAGCAGAACATATTTATTCTCTTTAACACATAATTATGCTTATACCTTTTTATCCTATAGCTCAATAATGACTTCTCAAAACAGCCTTCAAATAAGAGCGCGTAGTGCTGCAAACATCATATGCGTGCAAAATGCTCGGTAAGAGATTTGAAAAATGCAGAACCAGAAACTAAGACGAAACAGTAAGTACACGCGCCTTTAATATAAAAGACAACACAGCTTTTAATGTTGGACTTTATTATTAGATAGGTTCTGAGGAGGATTCTGGCAAGGTTTCTCTAATTTATTTTCTTTTTCCCCTCTTCCTCTCTACTTTCTTTTTTTTTTTTTATTTTCTTTTTTTTTTTTTTAAATCAATACATTCTTGTTTTATTCTTCCTCTAGGAATCCAGGGGAACTATACATGCTTTTTTTTTTTTTATTTTCTTTTTTTTTTTTTTAAATCAATACATTCTTGTTTTATTCTTCCTCTAGGAATCCAGGGGAATTCTCTCACAGCAACTCTCAGTGCCATTTTCTAATTTCATTGTCTGGCTTGAGTGGTGAAGGATGCACGCTCTATTCTTCTCTTCACTTGACATCTACCAGAACCCTCCTCAATGATTAGGAACGAGCCAACTCCAAGCCTGGAATAGCACAAGACACTAAATTCTGCCCTCAGATACAAGAAACTCCTACTGACTTCTGAGTTATGATTCTGCACTGTGATAGCTCCTGCGCAGGATTCAGTCAAGGCTGCAGCATAAAGTTTGGTGATTTTGTCCCTTACTGGGACAAATTTTAATGATAACCAAAATAATGATAGCCAGAATTTTAATGATAGCAAAAAACCACCCAAACCCCACCCCAAACCCCTTTCTTTTCTCCTGTGGTTCATCACACATATTCAAATATAATTTTCTTGACTGTTATTCAAAACCAGCTTGAGCCAATTTTCAGCTACAATGCTCAAGAATTACAAGCATGTTTATATGTTACCATTTTTGAGAACAATAAAAACGACTAGCTTATTTTAACATTGTACAGCTTCCAGGCAGTCTTTAAAAAATACCTTTTCCTTCACATTCTTCAGGATTTGTAAATGGATTTTCGTTTACACTGTAAGCTAATTATTTGTTAAATATTTAAATAAGAAGCATCTTGACAAATATCTCTTCTGAATCAATTTGAAAACCAATTTCTATTTTTTTTTTCCTTTCCTGCTAAAAATACTTCCAAACACACCCCTTATGCTCAGCCAGCTATCAGTATGAATATGTGCCATTAGACCCATTAGTTTAAGCCGTTTGGGCAGCTAGTCATTAGATAAACCCAATATGGATTAACATAGTAAAACTGTACATTGCTAAGAAAACAGAGAATAAAGTGCTACGAAATACTGTGAATACCACTTAAAAGGAAGAAAAAGCAGCAACATGCAGGGACAAGATCAGTTTACAGTGTAAATGGATGAACACAGTAACTCCTCTACACTTTATACTGTCGTAAATCTGTCAAGATAAGCCAACAGATTAATATTTTTTTAAAAATCCTTAAATGTAAATGTATTTAGCTGTTGTGCAAAAATGAATTACAACCTGTGGAAGATAAATAATAAAGGCTTTCTATCAGCATCCCAAACCAGCCCATTCAATCTGGCAAGAAATAACAGGTTTACAGAAATCACTTTGTATGCCATCTTAAGCAGTAATTGTTTTTAAATTTTATTTGCACTGTGTATAGTGTGTGTGCCATGGTGTCATGGTTAAACACAGAAAACTCACCATGTCTCCCTATTTACCTCAACAGAACTACATGAAAAACAACCTGCTTAAGACAGAGCCCATTCTTCACCCATTTGCTGATGTTTACACACAGTTTTAAAATAGAATAGAAGAAGCTTTCTTCACTCAACATACTTGGGTGAAGAGGCCAGCAAGGAGAATGCCAGTGCATGTGAACTAGAGCGGAGCGAATAACGACAAAAACTGGCCAACTTCGCTCTGCTCCTCTTTCTGGGCTATTTGTTAGTTGACAGAAGCTAGATGACCACTGAGAGCCGTCCAAACACTAGCAAATTCCACAAATTTAATGGGAAGGTCTTTTGAAAATGTACGCCACTGCTTTTATTTGCCTGCTGAATAAAAAAGTTGCATTCACCCAATCATGGGGACAGGTTTTTATGAGTTTCTGTATTAGGAGTGAGCGGACAGATTGGCTTGTTTACCTGAAGGAGAACATGAATGGCAAATAAAGAATAGTTCTAGGATGTGTCTCATCTTGTCTCGTAAGAACCTGGGGAAATTCACTGAAATTGAAGGCGGTGTGTTTAAAACCGATAAAAAGAACGATCTTTCCTCAAAGCCTCATCATTTACCAGTAGAACTCGTCGCCATGAGGCAATGTTGAAACTAAGAGCTCAGCAAGAATTAAAACCAGGTTGAATGTTGAATATGGAAAGGCAAAGCTGTAGTGATAAATATACAAACAAACAAACAAACACAGGAGGTAAGAATTGGATCCTCCTGTTTTAGGACATGTGCTAACCTTTGATTTTTAGAGGTTAAATGAAATGTTCCCTGGGGCCAGGTTAGCCTGTAACCAGCTCCTGCGGAGTTTCTTGCCCTTGCCTGGGTTCAACGCATACCTGTCTCTCTACGGGGCAGGGTTCTGGACCAGACCGTGGGGCTGATCCACTGTGGCAATTACAGCTTTACGGAAAGGAAACACGGGAAGGGACGAGAAACAACGCCGGGTGTTTTAGCTGACCAACTTCACATTGCTAACAAAGGCTGATGGAAGGTCTCGAACCCTTTGAAGTCAACGGTGGACTTCCCACTGATTTTAATAGTCTTCTCATCTTGCTCACTGTGAACAGCTTATACACAGATGAGCTCTTGTTTTTAATGTGAGTTACTGAATTTAACAAATACTTAAGCAGAAAAGCCTATATTCACAAGAGATGTTCTTCATAAAGGAGGGTTACTCCAGACCTACCGCAAAATGTGTCTGACCCAACTGAAAGCTATGGCAAAGATTTTTAAACGACTAGCAATCCACAGTTTTTCACTGAGTGAAACTGAGGCATCCCAGAAGAGACCTGTTTTCTGAAAAATCACCCTCCTCTGCTCTCAGAGGACAACCTTTGGTGTAAAAGCTCAGAATTTTGGTTAAAATAATTCTTCAAAGTTTAAGTGTCAAAACGGACCCTGCAGTAGGTGCTCCACAGCATGAATAGATGGGCTGCTCTATCTTGAGCTTCATGCCTCCCATTTCAGATTACCATGCCCAGCTTTCTTCCAGAATACTTCTTCCTTTCACTGAACGAGGACCTCCTCAGTTATTAAAAATCACTGAAAATGAACAAGAATAGCCACCAAGAGATAAACAGGATGGGACCATTGTTTAGATGACACTGCAGAAAGCTAGGTAGCAGATGAAGCCCTAGCACAACTTTCTGAGTCTGAACTGGATGGGAAAATGCCTAAGGAACATTAGAAAGGCAAATTCACGGCCACTAACTTGCTGCCTGAGAGCAGCTGAGAAGGAGACATTGATGTCCACACAATGGAGTCTCATAAAGGCAGGTAACGACTGCCAAGAATCTGCCAGGCAGAGTTACATTGCAGTGCATTGTCTGACTCTATTTCAGCCCCCAAAAGTACTGTAACCCTAACGAAATGGAGCTGCAGCCAAGGGAATGCCTTTATCACAAGCCCACATCAAATTAGCTTAATATCAAGCAGGAAACTTGTAATTTCTTTGGTTTCTGAAGCATAATAAATCAGAGAGGCTATTTAAAATTTTGAGAGCTGTGTAAACAGAAGGTCAGGGTTCTGACCACATCTCAGCGCATGCGAGGATTTATTGTACCTGGAGTGGACTGACCCACAGGAAGACAAATGTTTGTGGCCTGCAGTCTTGGCAACCTGAAATTATCACAGGACCAAAACAAAAGACGAATTGCCTGAAAGACTGCTGATTTTCTCTACATGACAAGTCAACACAGTGGTGACCAGAAAATAATAGAAAATCAACAGAAACAGAATGCTTGGGCTTAATAAAGACTACAAATATATTTTAAATGTGGGACCATCAATCCAGACCAAGAAAACACATGGTTTGTGGCCCAAAATTCAGACAAGAAGAGGTGAGATTCAACTGAAACATCTGGAGAGACTCCTGTAAGAAAGCGATGCTTTCTGCCTTGAGGACAGTGCCTGCAGGGATCCTAGCACTGAGCAGAGCCAACGCTTGCCCTTTATCACCCTCTGCTATTCTTTGTACCCAAATTTTCTCATGTAGCACAACTTCAGAAGAAGCACAGGCTTGGGAAAAGTATACATCAGACCTTTGCTTGCAGCACAGGAAACACGCACCATTAACTGATACACTTGAACCTTTGAAGCTATGGAAAAAAACAGTAGTTCACACTTGGAAATCCACCAAGAAGGGGATGATGGTCTGGCAAACGAACTATTTCGCTTGCAGGTTGACAAGTAGAGTTGGATGCTTTGTTATGAGTGACAGTAATTCCTCTATGGCTCATAACTATTCCATAGACCAGTTGCCTGTTTACTTGGCAAGTGATGGCTGGGTAAGATTCTGAAGTTAGAGGCCAGTTAACCTTAAAGTCGTTGAATTGTGCTCTACTAGGCAGCATATTATCCCATTTTTACCAAATGTTGCCTTACTTCCTTCAGAACATATTCTCCTAGAGCTGGGAAGGGGCGATGGTCAGTATAAAATGACTTCTTTAAGGGACAGGGCTGAATTTAACCCAAGCAACTGCCTGAAGTGAGATGATGGCTGGCATTGAATGTGACCTTGTACTGGTGTTAATGAAGACGCCTACTCTTACTGGGAGCTGGTAGGTTTGTAGTTCTGGGATCCAAAGCTTCCCAGGGCTAACTGGGCAAGTTCAGCTAGGTTGAGGTGTCCTGGGGCCCCACAGTTTCCAGTTTTGATAGAAAAGGTGTAAACAGGAGAAAACCAAGAAAAAATAACAGGGCTTTCTGCAGACTACAGTGGCATCGTGGGCCGGGAGTCCTGGGGTGACCAAAGTGCCTTTCTCCTCGCCTTCTCTTTACAGGCAGGCACTGATTGTAAAGAAAGCTAACTTCCAGGCATAAAGCCAAGGACTATACCTACCACATGAAAGGGCATTTATATTGCAATACCACAAAGAAAGATGGAAATCAGTTAAAAGAAGCAAGTGTCTGTTGGGTCTTGCAAGACTTTTGGAAGGCTCGCAAGTCTATTCATAGCACCTAGGGCTCTCCCAGAGTAGCCTCCTGCTACGCGGGCAGCGCTGCGCTTGGGCTCTCTTCTTCAAGCTGGCTTCACTTTGTTGACAGGTTCTTTTAAGGCAATGATGAGGCTACAAGCCAGGGGAGCGCATGGAGAGGAGGCTGACTTACCATTCAGCCCTTCCAGCCAATGGCAATTCTGTGTTACTTTGAAAAAAAAAATATGGTCATTGTTGCTGCTGAGCTGCTTTAATGATTTGATGAACTCGGCCTGGGAAGGCTGAACATGGACACTGCCCACGTCTGGTCTTGGAAAGGTCTCATCCTGGGAACTTCTGCCTACCAATGCACATATCTAAGACTGAAGAGATGTGGTGAGTTAGAGAGTCAGAATTGTGAACTCCAGGGTTTGGCATGGTGTGTTCGTTCTGTGGGAGCTCCTCAGCTGTAGAAATGCTGGGTATTTGGAAAAGTATGGCCAGATGGTTTTCCTTTATCAAAAGCGAGTCAAGATTGCTTCACGGGAACTGCCAATGGGAGAAGATGGAGACTGGAGAGGAAAGAGTTTGCCAGTAAGAGACCATGGAGGCAACATGACAGAAGGGAAACTGGAGAAAGATTGACAAGCCTCAAGAACTCAAGAAGTTCTCAATCACTCATAAAATGCATGATTCTGGCAACTACAAAACCAATACTTGTGCAGAAATTTGTGTATGAAAGATCTGGACCCTGAAGACTCACATCAGAGAAACAGCTTACTGGCATGCCAGTTTATTTGCATTAACAAATTTTAATGAATGGCTTTGCACTGCATGGATTCAGTACTAGCAGGCATTTCTACAGAGCTCTGCAGGCTTCAGTGGGATTCAGGTCAGTCAAGTCACACTTGGATGCAACGTAGAAGCACAGTTACCATATTGTAAACAAGACCTTGATCGTAATGTCGTTGCACTTCTTTCACCCAGGGTATTGGTAGTTGCCAAAACTCCCATTACCATAAACCTGGCAGCAAGTTAACATTCCTGAACACTGGAGAGAAAGGATCTTATCAAATGCTTTATAATATTGCTTTGCTTCAAAAAAAGCAGTAACTACCAATGCGCAGTTTTGTGAACTGTTACCATGTTACAATAAAAATCACTAACTCTTGTGCTCATGTCAAAAACCTTTTTTACTGTCCAACAGAAATTGCTATTAGTAATATCCTTCTAGCCTCCTAATCGTTAGGTATTTCCAATAGGGAATGCTCACAAACTAGCACCAGCAAAAAAACAAACCAGTGCCACACATGTATCATTCACATATTCAGAATTTTTTGAAACGCTTTCACTCACTTTTTATGCTAAATGTAAAAAGGTAAATGGTAAAGATGTTGTTTTCAGCGATACTTTAAAATTTTCTACCTTGCCAGAACTGCTGTTGTTATACCGTCCTTTCTCTTGCTGTGCTTCGGCATGTGCATAGTTGCCTTTCACAATATGGTTGGACAACTCTCTACCATCTCGCGGTTTGGCAAGTTTTCAGTTCACCTGAGATTAATCATGCTGAGCTAAGCAAAACAACAGTGTAGGGAAGCAAGGCTGGCAAACTGCTATAAAACTTACAGTGTTATTAATTCATTGTTTCTGATTTAGGTAAGATATGAAAATACGAAAAAAACATAATGATTTCTTTCTCCTTACGTGTATGCACCGATATTTTTCATACTGTCTGCTTGCTAGCTTGAAGACGGTAACAAAAACAATTTGTAAATGGAATTCATCTCTCAAGCAAAACTGAACATTCATCATTTTCCTCCACTAGCCCTGACACTGGTGAATATAAATCTGCATTTACTTTTGAGAATTCCAAGGAGAATTGCGAATTCAATTGTTTTTAAAAGACAAAACTTGGCTTAGGGAGTAGAATGCCTCCTCCTAGTTTACTCCTCCCTTCCCCAGTGCAAATTTGTGTTACAGTCTGGACGACTCCAGTAAGAAGCATTCAAGACGGTATAATACAGACTGGTAAATACAGCTCGATAATCAGGTTTGTGAAGGTGCAGAGCATATAAGGGATTTATTTTTGATAGTGAATCTAGACACACATACATCATCAAGCCCCCATTGAGAAGCAGACCACTCCAAGTGATTAATACAGCTCAAGGGAGCAGAAAAGAGATCAATGACAAAAATCACCTGGTAAAAAAAAGTAAAAGGTGTTGCATTAAAAGGGTTTTTACTTTGCATGTGAAACAATACCGAGAAACCTGTATTTTAGCACTTGTACTCAACAAGCACTCCAAAGTATGCTGGGATGAGAACAGAAACCCATCCTTTCTAATAATCTTGTGACAAAAGCTAAAAGACATCATCCTATTAACTAGTGATCTCAACTGCTAATGCAGAGTACTTCCTGGTGCCTTTTATGTAGAATGCCGCTATTAAAAAACCACTAAACATTCACTGTGAACAACACAGAATCATTCATCTTTTATCAGCATCTCTTGTTAGAGGAGTATGAGAGGGGCTGAAGGTGTCATTGATATTATAGAGTGGAAATTAATCAGAAATTTTTCTCATATTTTCCTCATCACACTCATTTACTTTTGTACAAATTTCCCCCTGCTAAAAAGTTCATACCCAGCCCCCTGTTGTACGCTTTTAAGTTGAGAATATTCAACGAGTGCGTCAACTGAAAGGCACCAGGTCCTAACACAAAAAGCATTCGAAATTCTCATTTAGTTGTCTTTATTTTGCTAGCGCCATGTGGTCCTTGAAGATGTAGAAAACACGGGAAGCCGAGTAAAGATCAGAGCAAGCTCATTAGCATTCTGACAAAATTGGAGTGGTGGAGATGTATAGTTTGCCTAGTTTGTCGTTTTGAAAGCTACCGGTGGTAAGCTTTCTATTTCATTGTGCTTTTGTCTTTTTTGGGGGTTTTCAACGCAGCGGGGTGGTTGTTAGCCTAGGTTTTCACAGTGCATTGTGGGAACCTTGCCTGCACATTCAGCCTATATAGTATCATTCGAGTTCAAGTCAAAAAGTTTTTTTTTTTTCCTATTTATTTCATAATCACCTATGCTAATGCATAACTGTCGTCTGGCTGTCAAAACCCATCCTGCCTGACATCCAGTTTATAAAGTTAAAAAAAAAAAAAAAGGAACAAAAAAACCCTAAATAAAATACACTCTGAGCTGCATTTAAAAATAAAACCTTTTAAACATGTTGCTAGTTTTCTTCAAAAGACAAGATAAGAAGAAATTAATTTAAATTCCACTGTTTACAATAAACTAGAAATGAATTTGAGACAGATCCAGTTGATTAGAATTCAAAAGAGACTCTTTCACCATGTAAGATCCCCAATTCTATTTCAGAGCCTCTTGAAGGAAAGATGGGTTTATGCTCCAGAATTATGTAAATAATGAATTACCTCTTAGAAGACCTAAAGAAATTATTACTCTGGTCATTTGATTTTTTTAAAATTTTTTTTAAACATAAGGCTCACTTTGAAGGGCTAAAAGGGCTACATTAATGCTGCTTTTCGACATGAACGTTTCCAAGTTGCAATGAAATGGATAAAGGTCTTTCTGGATGAATTTATCTGCTAAATCCTTGTGGTTGCCCTCCTATCTCGGATGATGACCCAAAAGAATGTCAACAGCTCATTTCCCAGATTTTAAAATTTTTTTTAAACATAAGGCTCACTTTGAAGGGCTAAAAGGGCTACATTAATGCTGCTTTTCGACATGAACGTTTCCAAGTTGCAATGAAATGGATAAAGGTCTTTCTGGATGAATTTATCTGCTAAATCCTTGTGGTTGCCCTCCTATCTCGGATGATGACCCAAAAGAATGTCAACAGCTCATTTCCCAGAGAGCTGGAAAGAGTCACTACGCGCCATAATCTGCACATTCTCAAAGAACCGTTTCAAACAAAAACAAAAGCCATAATCTGCACATTCTCAAAGAACCGTTTCAAACATTACATTTCACAAGCTGTTTAAAGAGATTTTTTTTTTTTCTCTCATCTCCACTATCCTACCAGTACTTTGGACATCAGTGCTTCGGAAATGAGGGCTTTAACAAAGTTGAAACGTGACTTTTTACGTATTGTGTTGGTGGGTCGTGCATATGTGCACACGTGTACACGCACCATGCAACACGTGAGCGCTCACGGATTCCCATGTGCTTCAAATTTATGTCGCTAAATTCTAGCTGCACTATGGCAGGGACAAGTAAATGCTAAGAATCCAAATACATTAAGTCACTCCTAATTTACTCATTGGATTTTTTTAATATAACATGTGTCAGGATGCCAAAATCGCAGGTATCCCTTTAGTAGGAAAGGATAAAACCTGGCTTGAAAGGAGTTACAATGGTCTAGATTCAGATACAGTAAATTTTACAATGGAGTGGGGATTAAAGATTTATTTACTCAGTAAGGGGGAAAGGATAAACAAATATTAAGAGAAAGAGCTGCTTTATACAAAGCCTTCAAAATTCTTTCTTTTTGTCATATGCTTGGATAGCATCATGATGTTTGTCAAAACAGCCTTAGAGCTGCAGCCAGCCTCTGCTGATCAAGAAAAGCAAACGGTCAGGCCAAAGAAGGAACACTGGTCTTTAAAAACAAAAAAAAGTACAAGCAGGTAAATGCCTGAAGACAGAAAGCTCTGAGATACCCCCATAGCCGCGTGGGTTGACAGATCTAAATTTTTCCATCATATTTAAAATCTAGTTCCATTCTATGCTCATGTGAAATACATGAAATTTCATCACAGGAGACGTTGCAATGTTTAAGCTATACATGAAGAACTATACTCCCTCCCCAACTAAAAACAACACCCCAGACCTGAGAATTAAATAGCTGGCGTTATTTTAAGCTTAACAAAAGGCAGAATTTTGCCAGCTCTGACGTGGCACCTTTATTTCAGATCTGCTTTTAATCATTCAGTTCCTTTTCACTCAGGTTCCAACTCCCAGCAGAGGCAAATAACCTGAATACTGTTATCCACCCGACAGTAAAGGCGACCGAATTATTTTCTATACTTTGCAATGTGCTTATAGCTGCAAAATTATTTATCTCCTTCACTGCGTTCTACTACGAAAGTTTCCTCCAGGAGCATCGCTGGGACCAGCCATATCAAATTAGAGGGCAGTCAGGAGTGTCTAAGTCCAGCTTTAAAACAAATATCATAACAATTACTTAGCCATATGGAAAATAGGGTATGTCTTTCCTGAAAGCTTTTATATATTTTCTATCTCAAATTTCAACTTCATTAGAAACTATTTCTGACTAGCAAGCTGCAAGATTGCTAAATATCTAACTGTTAACTCACCATGAAGAAAGAGACTCTTTTGAATGGCAGAACTTTTCCAAGATGCAAATGAACAATAATCTAATTTCGCGAGTAAATTAACTGAAGGATTCATTTTAATGTTTCACATTTTAATATGTTTCAAAGTCTCTGAAATTAAGTGGCAGTTGCAACCTATGCAATACACACACATATGTGCGCCCACGCTCATGTACACATGCTAACACAGCACCCGCGCTACACCCAACTCCCATCTTCAGAAGAACTCACATTGTACTTATGTTTAGGTTCCTATGACTTAAAGGCCAGATGTTTCACAAATGACCAACAATTGGAGGTTAGAATAAATTAATGACTGATTTCTGAGCTTTGATGGAATTAAGCATACTTCTTTTCTCAATGTGCCATGTGAATGTTCGTCCGACACAGCACCCGCGCTACACCCAACTCCCATCTTCAGAAGAACTCACATTGTACTTATGTTTAGGTTCCTATGACTTAAAGGCCAGATGTTTCACAAATGACCAACAATTGGAGGTTAGAATAAATTAATGACTGATTTCTGAGCTTTGATGGAATTAAGCATACTTCTTTTCTCAATGTGCCATGTGAATGTTCGTCCGTTAAACTTTTTTTTTTTTTTTTTTTTTTTTTGCAAGTGTGTCAACCTTGTTTTGACAAGTGAGGCCACCCGGCAGAAAACAACTGATGCAAAACCCAGGAGTAATCCCTCTGTTTAGTTCAACACTGTGGTTAGCCTTAACACTGCCTCTATTATCCAATGGATTTAGAGAAACTTTCATTTATTTGTTGGCCTCAGTCTTCCAACTTTGTTGCCTTCTTTAAAGGACCCAAGACCCATTCCTATGTAAATACATTTGCATAGGTCCACAATGAAACTTTCTGGGACTCGGATTAAACTTGCAGAACTAGATAGCTGCACTGCGCATATTTGTGATCTTCACTTTCACAAATATATACGAGTAAATGAAGCTGATGTCAACTCTCACTACAAGAACGCCTGGAGTTTAAAAGAAACGCTCCGTTGCAAACTACGTACCAAAGCTCCAAACTCTGAAACAACTGGCAGACACAGCGCCCAAATATGAATTTACAATATATATAATAAGCAAAAAGTCCCTTTCATTTAGGAGCTGTTAAGATCAGCACTTTATTTGCTGCAAAATGTCATCACCTCTCCTAACCTGTTCCTGTTGCGGCAGGACAACAGGATCCCTGTTGTAAAAGTGGTGATTCATAGCTACTTGGTTTTTCACTTGTTTTTTTTCTTGCTGCCTCTGTTTATAAAGAGTACCTAGGGTATAATGTATTATTATATACTGTACACAATACAGCCTTCTTGCAGCCAATTCAAATATTCAAATATAATCCCTGTTTCAGCACCGGGATTAATCCCTGCAATTAAATCACCCCTCAAAAAATGCAGGTGGACACTCAGTGCAATTTCGCCATTCCCACATACAAAATGCCAATACCTTAAAGGTTTATGTTCTGTAGGAGAGCTACGATGGACCTAAAGCATATACTAAGGACTGGTTTTGTAATTTCACTGGCACTGAGGACTGTGGGCCAGGAATTGCAACTGAATATATTCTTTTGGTATGCATTTAAGGAGATAACACCTTCTTCCAGGGGCTCAACGAACATAGATATCTAATTCCTTGTTTTGCAGTACAGTCTGTTTTAATCTCGTTTAAAAAGCTTTGTATACATAACTTAAAAAAAAATAATATTATAGCATTATTCAAGTCCACTACTACAATGATTAAAAAAATGAAGCCAAATATATCAAACTTAATCGCATACAAAAATACACTAGCCACTAGAAAATGACTTGCATAACTGGAAGCACGTTAATGAAGACACTGGCACAAATCATAAACCAATTCTGATTTACACTTTATTTTCCTTACTCCTGACTATAGGGTGAGTCTCTGCTGCCCCATGTAAATACCATATACAAACCCAATTTCTCGTTGGACTAAGCACATCAATACAAAAGCAAATGAACTACCAAAGTGCCCTAATTAACAATTTTGCAAGTGAATGCAGACATCAGTGCCACACTGCAGCCATTAAAGTCTATTCCTTGCCATATCTGTTTCTGTTAACATTTCAATAGACCAATTAAATGACCTTTCCCCCCCTCAAACTCAATTAAGCTGTTTGAACATCAATTGATAACTTACCATGTATTTATGCAAAATGTGCAAGCAAGAGATTCATTTTTTCAATCCTAATGATGTTTTGAAGAAGAGAAAACTATCTTAACTATCCTGTCCTGGTATTCCATGGAGAGGAGGCCAGGGATGGGATTGACTCCCAGGGGAGCCTGGTGGGCACGTTGGCATTGTGGCAGGCGGTTTGGAGAAAGCAGCTGTGAGGCAGATATTCTTCTTCCATGCCATTTGGTCCCTACCAGGCAGCTGCCTTGGGAGGTCAAAAGAAAGCGGAGACAGCCATCTCTTTCAGCTTGTTGGAGTATCACATCGCTGGGTCACAGCCAGCACACTGGTAGGTGGCACAGGGTCACATCAGCCAACTTGTAGATATCCAGAATTGTTTCTTTTTTCTCTCCCCCCCCCCCTTTTTTTTTTTGTCTCGAGTTTTTACATCTTGTTCTACAGTGAAAAAGCAAAGGGGTGCCCCAACGCATACACCTTTCTGAGCATTGCATGGTAGGCATGACATTTGACTTCAGCCTGCCCCATGTTAAAAGAGGTGATTTGCTGACATTTGCATTTTCCCAAGGGGCTTGCTACACCATGAATCTGTTTGTCACAAACTCAGGGGACTTGAGTGGAAGGAGTAAAGGCAACACTGAATTCTTTGCTCGTGTTAAAGGCTAGATAAGGGTCAGTGTCTCCTCTTTAAGAGCTGGCCTTTGCTTCTCAGTACAGGTAAACAGTTCCCCCGCAGAGTGTGTAGATAGGGACTGAAAGCATGGGGATTTATTTAAAATAAGACCACCTCAATCTAGGACACAGACATTTTGATGCTGCTGCTGCAACTAATTTAGGTGAGAAATATAAATTTGTTGGCTTCAAGAATAGAAAGGATGATGACAAATCTTCCAGGAAAAATAAGAAATGAGTATTTGTTTAGGTCATTCAGAGGAAAGCTTTCTAAGTACCTATGCCCTCTCAGTAGACTTTTTCAGATCAAAAAAAAGCTCTAATTTTAAACTAAGAAGAAA
>NW_008795675.1:661530-666530 GCF_000699145.1 Aptenodytes forsteri | reverse complement strand
GTATACAGTAGGAAAAATACCAAAACGGTGATAGTATCGCTTATCTGGTTCTCTAGCAAATCAAATTTACAGCCACCCCTGCTGCACACTGCACATTAACTCTTTGCACCGTGGGTATGTACAACTCTGAAATATAAAATTAGTTGCTTTTGAAGGACACTGAGCTCCCTCTGGTGAAGGCATAACAAGTTTATTAAGTAAGCACCACCTCTGGAAGTATAATCCCCTCTGGCTTCTTCCACGGAGTTTATTGGTTCAGTTTTCCTAACCATGAGCATCATTAGGGCAATGCAGTAATTAAGAGTTGTTAGAAAGTGAATTCTCAAACTGCAGATTAGAAAATTAAACTATTTCCTGATTACATATTAATGGAGCACAACAATAGCAGTTGCCATAAGCTTGGAAGGCAACCAAGGGATAAATCTGTGTACTTAATTACCATAAACAATGGCTGCATAGAAATGAAGTTTTATGCACATTCCCTTCTGTAATATGTCTGATATCAGTACACACTTGACAATTCTTGTTCAATTATCTCTATTATTTAATGCGCTGTGAACGGCTCTGTGTAAATAAAATTAACCACCCCAATTACTTTGAATTCATCTAGGGACAACGTAATAAAAAATGTGAAGAATTCTGTATGCCTATTAATCTAAAACATTACAGAAGCTTTCACCAGATTTTCTTGTCTATATTTATTTTGTCTACATTTATTTTAGTGCACTGCTAATTCAATTACATTTACCATCAGTGGTCAATCAGCAGCAGCAGAGGGGTTTTTTTTATTTCATTAATCCTTATACAGTACCACAAACATGCTCACACATTGGTAAGGTACAGGATCTCATATGGAAAATATAAATATGCTTCTACTTGAATTTGGGAGCTTGCAGTTAATCAGAAAAACAATTAAAACCACTTCATACCCTGTGGTCAGATAACAAAATATCAGATAGCTGCAATTTTTTTTCTAAATAGTTTTTTTTTGCAATTACTGAAGAAATAGTGACCGAAAAAGAGCTAAATTTAGCTTAGAGATTTGTAAACTAGGCTTCTTTGTTTTTTATTTTAATTGTATTATGCGATAATTCTGTATTTTAATTGGCACTTGGATATCAAGATGATAGACACCTTAAAATACAATGACAGAAGAATTCACAATGGAGAAAGACACTGTCAGAAGTAGAGACAAAACTATTTTATCCATAACAGGTTAGGCACAACATGGGTAAGTACAATCCTGAAGAAAGCGAGATAATCCTACCCCTGTCATCGTTTAATGTCAAGCCATTATAATGGAGGAAGAAGGGAAATCAATGATATTAGATTATATGATTTTTATACTCAGTCATACAACTCATTCCTCTTACTTGAACCTCTGCACCATGTTTTCTCTATAAACACTTGCACCCACCGAATTTTTTGCGACGGTGTATTTCATATGGTCTATGTTGCAAAACCCCTTCTACACAGGTAACTCTTACATATATCCAGACAGTGATAGCAAACGTGCCATCAGCTTATTCTACAGAGTTCAAGGCACTGAAGCACTGATTCCCCTCACAGTTTTGCAATGTACCAGTAAACTACATTGCACTGGAACAAGGTGAGATTACATTTTCATTTTAAGTGCAAAGACCAAGGACTGAGGTTACGCCACCAGTGACATAAATTACTGGATATTAATAAAAGTGTGACTATTCAGATTCAAATGGAAATCAGCAACCCGGGAATTTTAATAACTTTTATTTTTTCACACATCTTAGAAAAGTGTTTCTAGTCAAATAATGAGCTGCTGGCACTGGAAATGCAAAGCTTCAGCCAGTTCCAAACTCTTTGCCTGGCTGACGAACTTTGAAAATATCAGCTCCCCTTTGGCCAAGAGCCAGAAACTCGACTTCCCCAGCCAAAAAGGCTTTCTTGCAGGGCCGGAAAATGTCAATGAACGTGCAGATCAGGACCTGGGCTCTCCTCCTACAGCCCTGTTTCCATTAGATGCCCTTTTCCTAATGCAAGGCAGAAAACGCAAGGGCAGCAGTGGAAGGGATCCCTCCACAACCCAGGTTGTGTCCTAGGGATTGGACTAGAGAGCATCATGTCTGGGACTCCTCTCCTCCTGGTCCACAGTACAAAGGGAATTGGGCACGGAGAACCTCCAAGATCCACTCCTTGCAGCTACCCACAGCCACTGTCGCCCTAGTAAAACTAGGGTGGCATTTTCAAACTTTTATTTGCGATTGTAAGTGTCAGAAACTTTCACTAAAAAGTAAGCGGAGTGTCTAACGAAATCAAACAGTGCCATGACCTGGAATCTAACCAAGAACATACATTGTCTATACTTACAGCTGCTTCCCTTTCAGTGAAAGCTATGAATTCTTCCACACTTACCAAAGCCTGCATTGCCCAGGGTTTAGTCACTGTATCTTTCTGGTCCTACCACTAGCCTGTAGTAAGGAAATTCCTACCTGTTTTAATGCCTTGATACATTGGAGCAGGAGACAAAGTCTTTTCCTGTGAAATGAATGTAGCCAGAATAGATATTCAAGCTGCAGCCTGAAACAATCCCTCCTGGCTGAGCAACCAAAAGGACTCTCAAACTCAGAGGATGAAGAGCTGCCAGGTGGCAAAGAGTCTCCCTACTGGAAAAAAAACACCCCCAGTTTTATGCTGGAGGAGGATGAGAAGGAAGAGAGAGAGCTTTCTTTCTAGTAAAAGTCTAATAAAGAACAGGGCCAAGCACAGTGGAGAAGGAAAAGATGGTCCAGTCCCCAGCAGACACAATGGGGATGAGCAGACCATGCTACCTTCTTTTTGAATTTAATTTCAAGGCAATGACTGAGTCATGATGTGAGTCTCCCAGTTGTTTCATTTATCTTGTATGGTTTTGGCACACGTGGAAACAAAGCTGGAAATCCCAGTATAAAATGTGCTCCTACTCTGATGGGGACAATCATCCTGCAAACATTCATTAGGACAACTCAGTGTAAGCCCTTCCCCATACAGTTGTACGAACACGGCACCCTGCTTCAGCTGTTGAGGAATAAGGTCAGCAGAGACTCTTACTTGCCTGAGGCTCTCCAGTATTACAACCCCAAGCAGTACAAAATTAAGAGAGAGATGTGCTTAAAAAAGAATTTATATTAATTATAAAACCAATTCATTTGTGGTTCTTGTCCTTCATGTTGTGTTTTCAGGATCTTTCAGCTACGCTTGCCCACGTGACCTCCTGGTTCTTAAAGCCTGCATTTGCAGAAACCCCAAATATCAAAAGCTTTTTAGCACACCTCTGAGAGCTGGCAGCATTTCACGTTTCTCATCTTTCTGGTATGTACCAACACCTAGGGGAGTATTTGCAAAACTCCGAGATCATCATCAACAGCCCTTCAGGGCTTTTCTAGCTATCAGGCTGTGGTTACTTTCTTCCTTCAAACTTGGCTTTACAGACCACTTGGTGGTCTGTGGCAAGCTGGCAGGTCATATGGTGTTGACTCATCTTTTTTGTTTCCAGATTTGTCTCTCAGACAGTCAGACACTCGGGCGAAGCAGCCCAGACCCTTACAGAAGAAGCTGGGACTAAGACGGAGGCACAAGCTGCTTATCTGTCTGTATTAGGAATTATTTCCTGAAGAGAGGTAGGGAAGAAAAACAAGTGCCATCCTGACAAAGAGAGACGCTAATGAGATGAGATACAGCAGATCCTCTGAAGCAACTGCAGTAGGTACCAGAGAGGGAGAAAGAAGGAGCAGGCAGGAGAAGAGCCTGCAGGAAAGCGAGGCAGATGAGGAGCCGGTGGAAGGGGACTGCACATGGGGCACAGAAACAGAGCTGACACAACAGTGTTTTAAAGGCATAGCAAAAAGAGATGTTCAGATTTTTTTCCACTACCATATCACATTAAGGACTGTTAAAAAAAAAAACCAAACAAACCCTCCTAATACTACTTTTCCATGTAAGCAATTGCAGTCGCTGCCACAGGGATGTTGTCTGATGACAAATGGGATATTGATTGGCAGGGGAGGTGGTACATGAGATAGGCTGTCTGTTAAGATGTGAACCATAGTTAGAGAAGTTTGAGAATCCCTGCTTTCAAGGCTATAAAGTTAACTATAGGTAAGAAACTCCACTTTTCACATTTTCTCCTAAATCGTGTTTTTAAGCTGCGAACATAAATAGGATCTTTATCAAGGACTTGTCAAATAATTTGTTTTAAGTTAAATCCTGAATGCTCAGGAAATGGTCAAGAATATAAAAGTAACTTTTTTATTATGGCTGCACCACTTGTCCCCTTATCCCCAGTAAAAGCAGCGATGGGTATTCATTAGTATTCCTGTTACAACCCTTACAGCTACGCTGCATAAGCCACTCTAGCTGTGCGCTAGACTCCCCATTTTATGCAGGATACTTAAAAGAAACATCATCTCATTGTGTGTATGACACGAAGAACACAGCAACTTTTGTCATACTTCAAAATACAAGAACTTAAAAAACATAAGAAATGTAAGAAATCTCTTTTGAATTGAATTGAATAAATGACATAAATCAAATAATAACATAGTTATTAGAGTTTTAAAAATCCCCAAGTGCTATGCTGATGACTCCATATATATCTAGAGGTGGTATTCAGAATTCATATAAGACTTGTGAAACATTGTACTGGCTCTTTTGTGCAGAACATAAGTTTCACAAATATAACAAAGTACACAAGAAAGTGCGGGATAATATACACACATTTTCTCTAGCTAAATAACTAAAGGTCATGTAATGCATTTGAAAAAGTACTTCAAAAGACCGTAACAGGTAAAAGTCTTACTAAACAAGCATTCATCCAGGACAGAAACAGTTTCTGAGTTATGTGTTTTTGTAAAACTATTTTAAAAAGTCAAACCACCTGAGCACATGAGAAAGTAAATACACCCTAATATTTGGACGCATGTGGCAAGCTCACTTCAAAGTACTGAACTTTAAAGTCTATTCATCTGTATTTCAAAACATAACAC
>NW_008795675.1:606530-659030 GCF_000699145.1 Aptenodytes forsteri | reverse complement strand
TTATACCCCCATTAATTTGGTCCTTCTCTTCCTACACAACAGCCAAAAGTATCAGCTCTAATGGAAACCCCTTCTCTACCTGTCATATAGCCAGAAAAGCAACAACAAAAAAACTCCCTGAGAGCAGTCCCTGAAGAAAAAAAAAAAAACAACAGTCTGGGGAGTCGAGGTGATGTGCAGTATATTGCTTTTCATCAACTATAATTAATTGAAAATAGTATGAAAACTTTCCTAATGTCAGCATGCATAATTGTTAACAATTGTTATTAGAAGATGAAAAGAAATGCTGTGTCAGGCTGAAATATCCCAAGAGTTCACGTGTATCATCTGCATATATAATGTGAACTTACTGTGCCAGACCTTTTCAGCTCTGCAAAAGTACAACTGGGCTAAAAATAACTCCGGCTCGTAAAAAGTTCGATGTTTTGGTGTAGATATGACAGCAGTACAAAATCGCTACTCAGCTCTAGATTGCTTCAGCAAAAACGACAAATGTTTTTAGATAAATTGTGGAGAGCAACAAACGACCACCATCAAAGGCTGTGTTGTGTTTTCAGACAAAAAAAATTCAGGTTAAAACTTGTTCTTCCTGCTTCTGTCCCGCAGCTGTCCATCAAAACCAGCTTTCTCCCTGCGGTCTATCAAATATTTCCCTCACAAATCAATTTTACACATGATCAGCCCATACCCCTACTGAGCTGAACCTCCCCGTTAATTAAGTGAAGAAATTACCATATATATTATATTAATGCAAACATCATTCAGCTAGTAATTCACGGCTGATCTGGATAATGGAAAGGTTGAACACCCATTAACCCAAGCCAACAAAATGGGTTGGCTGAGAAATTCTAGCAGGTCTCATGTGACTCTTCCCTCTAACTGCAGCTCTGCGGTATCTGCTATTGTAATAATTAAAATCCTCCTGGTAGATCAATACTGGAATCTCTTTATGGGAAGTGCCCTGATGGAAATGTCTCAAGGAAGCCGGGGCTGTGGAACTCTGAAAAATTCATTTTTTTTATCTGACAATTATCACCACACTGCAGACTAATTCAACAGTGCACCCCTCTCACTCTGCTTTGAATGCACTGGAGATTGACATCTAAAAAACCCTAACATCTCATTTTAACAAATAAAGGCACTATTTCCACATACAGTTTGGAATTATCAGCAATCATGAAACCAGACAAAAAATTAATATACATTAAGCACTTCATCTTCTGATGGCTTCCTCTGAGTCTCAGTTATCGCAGCCTTCTCCTCATTTCCTCTCTTTGTATCTTCCTGTATTGATCTCTGCCTTTTCATCTCTTGAAAAAAGGGGAAAGACATGTAAAATTATTATAAAGCTTGATATTTATGTATTGAAATGTGGACTTACATTATCGGGTTTTCATATATTTATTGTTAAATATTATTAAATCATAAGATGGGAAAACAGGTTTTATATTTTCTCCTACCTGGTCTGCTCTCCACGTATTGACTGAAAGACTGGAGCTGAGTTTTTCTGACGGTAGAGTCCTTGCTGAACACAACGGGATTTCTAAACCGTTCTGCTGCTTTTTGTAATCGCTCAGCACGATGTTCCTCTGTTCCATTCTGCTAGGAAAAAAAACAGACGCACAACAGTTTCTTTTGTTTACAAATGGGAAGACACAAATTCGAAAAGGTACGTTTCGGCGAGGGGACAGGATGCAGCTTTTGCAAAGAGGATTTCACAACTCGGGCTGCGGTTTATATAGGATGAAAGTATCAGCTGCGGAAAAAAAGGAGAAGACTGATTAACTTTTCCTTTTTTTTGTTTAGTGGTGGCAACGACCAGCTTTTTGCTACGTGGGCACGCTCCTGCAGGACCCTCTACTTACTCAACAGCCAGACCTATTAATTGTGACCGGTATTTGCCAGTGATTCCAATTTTAAATGAAAAATCACTCCTTTGCAACTTTGATTTGCCAAGTGCTGCACATGCTGCTGCCAAGTAGTGGCGTCTCTACCCCTGAACATGATCTGTATCGTTTTAAAAGCGTGTTGCCTTTAGCCTGTCTCCCTGCCCGGTAAAGAAATCTGTCGTTTTCTGTAGTCCCACAGACTTGTATGACAAGAAGAACTAGTTTCTAATTTTATGCCCATTGAGATAAACCACTAATGCTAGATGAAGGCTAAAAGGTAGGATTATAATACTACCCCACTGAACTGCATTTGATCAGCTATAACTTTCCAAAGCCAGATTTGTAAGTAAGCCCTTTACAGCTAAGGAAACTACAATTATCTTTTCCAGGGCTTCCTATGTTAATACTGGTAACAAATTCAAATGGTTCTATCAACACGAAATATCCCAGAAGACTGAACCACCGCAGCGTGTGGAAACTGCAGATACCGAGGTGCTGTGTACCAAACAAATATTTCATTTTATACCTAATCTTTTATTATTTTTATTAAGTGTTTTGAAAGTAAATAGGCAAAGGCTAAGATGCATGACTAATAGCTAAGCCTGCTGAATGCTGAAACTGGTTATCAAAAGCTACCAAGACTTTGCCCTTCCTCTGCATTGAGACAATCGGTAATGAGGGAGTTCTCCAATGGCCTATTCTCTAGCCTCAAGGAGGCCGGGGATACACAATCCCCAAGGGAAGGTAACAGTTTATCCTTTTCCACAAACACAGAATGCCTCATTTAGAAACGTGTAAACTGCATTTTATTAAAAAACAAATCCACCTCAATGCTGAGAGCTCCATGAGAACAGATGGACATCATATATTCCTTATAATGCCGCTTTCCAACTCTTACTTAGAAAGACGTACACAGAGATGAACTGTTAAGTTGCACCTTTTGTGGGAGTACCTTAAAAAAAGCAACTCCTTCACGGAAGCTTTTCATAAAAAGAAATACCATTTTCGTCAGGTTAGGTGATACCCAATTACCCTAAGAGGCGGCCCGTGTGTCATTTGTCCAATTAAGCTTAAAAAAGTATCACTCGTATGCTCTGGATGAGTTTTCAGCTGCACTAATCGGGTGGTTATGATTCTGGTTAAATAAAAGTGGTTTCCTGTTATTAGCACAATAACCATCTGACAGCCTAAAGCAGTCTTTACCAAAATAAACAAACATGACTAATTTTTTAGGCCTGGCAACATGCTAAAATATCAGTGTGATTAGCCAGTAAATCCCATTTTAAGAAACCTTTTTATGACTGGGGACTTCTGCCACTTTACAAATGTATTCCTCTAAGCCCACTAATTCAGTTAGCCTTTTCAATCCATTGTATTATTCTTGGGCCAGCTTCATTTTGCATTAAATCCACTGCAGAAAGCTAAATTGAACGCAAAAATCAGACTTGATCCAGGCTTCCTTTTGTTCAAAGATAGAGACCGAAAGTCCTCTGCTGCTGCCACACACTTTCATCACCAATTTATAGGAACCGACAGTGTAAGGGAAAAGCAATGAAAGTCATTGTTTTGGGACTTCAAAGCATCTCTGTATCTGGGGAAGGAAATCCTTTCAGTCAGCAGTGCTTTCCCCCCAGACTGCAGGTGGGTGAAAAGTTATACCCAACTGGAAGTGCCCCAGAGCCATAGGGATATTAATGACATACAGGGACTATTTAAAAAAAATATATAATAGTAAGAACACAAGGGGTCTAATTAAGAAAATGAAATGGAAAATTAATTGGTGTGCGCTTTATGCTGAAGTGGTGAAGATTAAGAATAGGCAAAACGACCGCATACACCGCATACTCGTGTCTATTTTTCTCAGAAGCACTCGTTGTCAAGCACCCAAGTATGTATGCCTTTAAAGTGTACCACAGCTTAATTTTAATGGAGAAAAAACAGAGGGTCAGGCTTGGGAGGGAAGCAAATCACTGAGAGTCCAATCCTGCTCCCGTTAAAGTCAGGGAGAGTCCTGCTGCTGATTGCACCAGCAGCAGGATGGAGCCCGTGCTGTATTTCTGATTTCAGTGACAACCTGAACAATAAGAACTGAGAAATGCTTGTTATATCTCTTACTGTTATGCCAATGACAAGTCTCAAGATAAAAAAAAAAAAAAAAAAGGAAAACGTGTTGATTAATCAACAGGAAAAAACCCAGTGCATTGCAAACTATGCAACTGCACTGCCATGAAGATTTTCTGCGTTTCTTACCGTTTTCTACCGTTTCAAAGCTGTGAAGGCTTTGATAAGAAATCATTTTCCTCCTCACGAAGTACAAACCCGAAATCGGAACACACAGGTACTGAGACAAAAGCATTAATCAAAACTTACCTTAATGTCTTGCTCTGAGCTATCAGTTACAGCTTTCTGAGCAGCACTGGAGAGTGAATTTGCCACCTGTGGCTGAGCTTCTAGGAGCTTCTTCAGCTTCAAATCCACCAACTTACTGTTTTGTTCTGCTAAATATGCAAATACCACATACAACAGAGTGAGATGCATTTAAATGCAGAGTCGCTACAACAATGTAGCAATTTAAAAGGTAGATTTCATTCACTTTGCTATCATTTCAAACTAAAAAAGTAAAAACTAGAAGGAAAATGGTTTTTTTTTTGCAATTCAGATTGGCGTAAATTTGTATAACGTGCATAGATAATGCCTAAGTTCTCTCAAAAAAAATATATGTAGCACTCAGCTGAACAAGTAAACGTGCTTGAAGACAGTCAATGAAAAAACACAGAAAGGAGACAATGTTTACTTTAAGTTACTCCCAACTTGTACATACCTATACTTTGGTATAAAAACACCCTTAAAGAGTCATTTGTTTTAAGATGACATATAACAATTTATCACATATTCTAAGTACTGATAACCCCTCAAGTTTATGAACTACTAATTCATCCTAAGGCTCCTTGGCACAGCTTCTCACCATTAAAATTTCAGTATCAAAAGAGACAGCTTTCTAGTAATATTTTACTATGATTTATAGAATACGTTGAAGCCGTGAGAGCTGTAAAACGCTTCATAACTGCATTGAAGGGACAGATTCAAAGTCTGCTGAAGCCCCCAAATTTTTTTTCATCAGTTTTAGCAACTTGGATCAGAGCCCAAAGAAATAAGAGTTGAGAATTTTACCTCCCAATAATGCTCATTCTGTACATGACCGTTGACTATATGAATTTGTAACACGCCTACACACACACTTACCTACACATACACACATAATAAGGAGAAAGGTGTTAATAACAAACCACAGCGCAGATCTATGGAGCTAACCCTGGGTAGGAAAGCAGAACAACACTGGCGCAGAAGCCCCCAGACATACTCTACATGCATCACCACGTGAGAAATTGCCCCTGAAACGGAGCGAATGCAGCATCATCTGCGTATACTATGCACATACATCTGGGCCTTGGGTCAAACACTTGGCTCAAAAAATAGCAGTTGCTATGTTTTTCTATAGGCACAGCCTGAGATTTTCACTGCGGGCTGGTGACTTCTAGCTGGTGTGGGAAGTGGAGCCATGACTCTTTTGCTGCACAGCTCCTTCCAAGGTTTGGAGCGCTCTGATTCATGTTAGCCAAAATATTTTTGGCACGCTGGCAATCAAACGATGCCTGCCACCAGCAGCAATGGGCTGGGTTGGGTTATGACGAAGGATAGTTTCCCTTTTCTCTGGCACACCCAGTCAGAGTGCCCTTAATTGAGGCTCACATGTAAGTACATGCACATTCTCATGGGTTTATACATAAACATCATGTAATAACTATGATATAAGAGGTTCACATTTTATCAGATACATTCACAGCAGCGTATGGTAGCAGTACTGACAAATACAGACAGATGCAATATTTAAAACCAACAACTGGCCGTAAAAATAAAAAAGTTTTCTCTTCTTGAGAAAGATGGGAGGGACTAAGATTCAGCAGGGGACAAATTAATTAAGATGGTCGTAATGATCCCAAATGTGAAATGTCCCTTACAGTTTTGCATTTACGTGCTCCCAGGAGATTCAGCCTTCATTAGAACTTGGTATGAATTGGCAGAATCCCATCGAAATCTGTGTACGCTGATTTCTATCACAGCATTAGACTGTTTTCTGTATTATTGCCCATCCCCTTCCTTACTCGTTTGTTCCTCTGGCTACTGTGCAGACTGAACTGCAAAATGATGTCCCAGTTTTTTTCCAGAATGTCTTCCCATGGTGGAGATGAAGCATTGGGTAGTGGGTTTGTATCCGTGAGAAGGTATCTCTCAAGAAAAAAGGCCCACAGATATAAATGTTGGTAAGTCACTGGGGCTATGTGACAGGAATATTCATTTACTGATTTTCTACTTCTCCTAAAATGAACCAGTATTTATTGGAAAATTATTTGACAAGGATTCTGCTCTAAATCAGCTTAATTCAAATGCTGGAAATACTAAATATACTTTCTTATGTGTTTGGAAATCCTCAAATAAAAAAAATAAAGGACATGACTCAAACCTTTCGCATTCAAAAAGACTAGAAAGTGCTATATACACATCATTGTCAGTTTAATTTACAAAGAGCAAACACTAAATGAAGTCTTTTGATTTAATATATTATGGGCTACAAACTTGGGTCCGGTTGGCATGGACAGAACCAAGTCAGAGGATGCTGTAAGAAGTTCTCTCTTGTACTGCCTTTATCCCGATACTGTCCTGTGCTTAGCACACTTCTCCGGGCTCAAGTTAACTTGTAGGGAGCAGAAACGCCCTGGCAGAGAAGCACACCGTACTACAAAGAGGCCCTCAGCAATCCCCAGGGCCACTGGCAACAGGCAGACTTGTACAGAGAAC
The DNA here is from genome assembly GCF_000699145.1 of Aptenodytes forsteri. Lineage (NCBI taxonomy): Eukaryota > Metazoa > Chordata > Aves > Sphenisciformes > Spheniscidae > Aptenodytes > Aptenodytes forsteri. Next base: position 652,284 of record NW_008795675.1, on the reverse strand, counting down.
AAACTCCTTCAGCAACTCTCTGTGAGCAGAGGAGCCCCTTACTGATGGGCAATTACCTTCACATCTTTGAAGATCTAGTGCGTTTTTAAATAAGCATCTCCCTTGTAAGATCCTGACATATTTATCAACTATGGAGGAACCTGAACTCCAGTTTTGCTTGATTACAATTTTTGAAAGGGGAAATACCACTACTATGATTTATTATTACTTGACCAGCATGTGCTAAGATTATACAAGCATTTCTACAAGAATACATGTCACACCATGGCAGGGGGGTTGGACTAGATGACCTTTAAAGGTCCCTTCCAACCCAAACTATTCTATGATTACGAATGGTTTTCAAATGTGTTATTAAAAATCTATTACTTGAACTTTGTAAAGTAAATAGGACTAATTCTGTTCAAATTTATACCTCCATGTCCCCACTTGAGCAACAAGGTATAAATACAAGAACTGGTACTCAGGAAGGAACTGGAGGGCTACCAAGCCTACATGGAAACATAGAGGCATGTTTGCTCCTTTCACTGAGCCCATGGACCAGGATGTCGGTGCAGAGAGCAGCAGCTGTACTCACCAACTCAATTGCTCACTCCTCTGGCCTGCCTACCTTGCTTTGCTGGGACAATCCAGGTAGGGTGATTTCAGGTGGTTCTGCTTTACAAATCTGGCCTGGGTCCCCCTCCCCTCAAGAGACATTTAAGTCTGCCATTGTTGGAAATAATGATTTGGTTGCTGATTTTAAATTTCAACTAAACATGAATGCAAAATATTAAAAAAGAATAAGCATTAGGGTTTAAAAGACCTGAAAAGGCACGAAGGAATAAAGCTATGACAGAGAGAAGCAGCACATCAGTACTAATATGATGATGGAGTGTTAGTCATGCAAAATACACAAAATAGCCATTATTTAAATTACCCGTTGAATCAAGGTCATTTTCTAGGTTAGTAAGCTCATCTCCACCTCCAGTAACAGAGCATTCAGGAACATCCTCATTAGTATCTATCTCAATATTATCATCATCCTCATCCTCATCTGTAGGAACATACAGCATTAAGGTTAGTATTTTCTTATGTACATGCACCACATCACTAAAAAAAAAAAGAATGCTTTAGAGAACAAGTAGAGTTATGATAAAAATGCAAATCATTAAATAAGTCTGGAAGGAGATTTCACTCTGTCCACTCATGGATTTAACTTTAAACTGATGCAATTCAATATACACACAGGGGGCTCTGCTGGAAACTCCTGCTACAATAAAGGTAGAGTCTGGCCTCAGCAGTGTCTGTTCTCTGCGCTGAATCTTTGGCTAACTCTGAAAAGCATGTATGCTTTTCCTCATAACTCGAGTCAAAATAATTTCCCTTAGGCTCCCAGTTCTCTGTAGTGCAGAATGGATGCCGAAGCCGGCATACGGCAGGTTTGGATGGCAGGAGAAGGACCTGGGAGCTGCAGTCTATTGAGAAAGGCAGCAGCTCCAGGTACCGAGAGCTGCTTCCCAGCTCGGTGAGAGTTGCTACTCCTTACTTTGCACAATATATCACAGACCAGTGATCACTGTACCTTGCTTAGGTGTTAGCGTCTTCCACCACTTCTGATACGAAGAGGAAAACTACAACCTGGAACATCACGCTTAGCAAGCGCTGACCTCAGGTGTAGCAGGAGCACACTCACAGATTGCTGCCTTACTGCACCACTTTGAATCAGCATTGTTTGTAAGCTACATACATTTTAAATAAAATAATAATTGTAATTGTACTTTATATTTTTTATGGGCTCTTTCTACCCAGTTTCTCAGAGCAACTTATGAATATCACTTGTAAATTAGCCCCATAATGTTTTATGAAGTAGGCGATTATTATAATTACAATTATGATGATGTAGGTAAATTATGGCACAGAAAGAGTAAGTAACATGAGGAAGATCAAATAGCAAATGCTGAATTGTGAAGCAGATCCCAGAAAAAAAAAATCTGACTCACATTTTCAATACAAATATATAATGAAATTAAAAGTCCATAAAAGCTAGATTAGTACTTTCAAAGCATGTAGTTGCATTGTATTTACTCACTTTTAAGTCTCATATCAAATGCTATCTAGACTTGTTCAGACTTATACATACATTTTTTTCCTATGTATATATGCATGCGTGTAAAAACGACAAAAAAGAGAAGGCTGGAGTGCGTCTGGAGAAAGAAGACACATATAGTAACTAAAGGAACTTTAAAACACTTCACAATAGGAAAAAATACTAATTATAATTACTGGACATTGGTACATTCAAACACCATATAAACAAAAAGGATCCTAAACATAGTACCAAGATGCCATAATCCTGAATACCAGAAGTTTGGGGAAGTTTGGACCAGGATTCGTGCTCATCACTCATCATCTGTCTTTGAAATACACATCCCCAGATGTTTGCACTTCAGGCCCACACTACTGACAAAAAGGTCATACAGTTGTTTCTTTTCTTTACCTCTTTATCTCCACAGTCCCTATAATTCCCATTTTAGGAGCCTGTTGACTTTTTTATATGTCTGCTACTCTTTTCTAACCAGCTGCTCCCTCAATTCCTCTGTAATTAATCAATGTCTTTCGCAGACCTCTGCCGATTCAGTGTAAAGCTCTTGCTGCGACATACAGAAGCAAAGAAGTTTCCGTTTCAGTGTCTTATTCAACATCTGTTGCGTGTACGATGGAGCAGCAGTCTGTGAAGTAGGACACCTCTGTTTCAGCTGACCACCATGACTTCCCTGGGCTCCTCTCCACTAATTCTCAATGGTCCCTGGAAGAGTCAGCTTTCTTCCAAACTGCCTCAGCTTGAGCCAGAGGGATGGAGAAGAACACCTCTCCCCAGCCAAACCAGGATCTGCGACCAGACCTGGGACCTGACAGATAGTGCTTCAGGTGTACAACTGGGTGGGCAGAAACACTCAGGACTCTCTTTGACATTCTTTCTGTTCCCACTTAAATTCACACAGATGGTTCTGTGATCTGGACTCCAGTTGTTTCAGGTAGCGCAGAGGTAGGTGAACAAAGTAGAAGGGCACAGTGTGATCATCATGAAGTGGAGAAAGGGATGGGGTAAAAAGCAGACTGAAGAGAAAACAGAGAATGGCAAAGCAGCAACAGCAACAACTCTAAAGTTCTGAATTTTCTTCAAAGCATCTCTACTTTTTCTAATGAGGAGCTGGACTTCTCACATGATTTTAAATCCTTCATGATGGTGTCAGAGAAATTCAGTGGCACTCAGGCCACGGTACTCTCAAACGTATCCTGGAGCTCACGGTGGCACACTGAAAGCATGACTGGGCTAACAGCAGCAAAGGACCATGGACATTTGGAAGAGGTGGAAGAGAAAGAAAGAGGGACACCGCTGTGGCAGAGGGAAACCAAATCCACCTCGAACCTAGAGGCAGGCAATGACTTTCCAAAGCACCCAAAGAAGTCAGCTTGCAAGGTCAGCACGCAACTACCAGTCATCCAGCAGGATGCTGGATATGTCAAAACAATCTAAACAAGATGACAGGGTTTAAGACTGCTGCATACTAAGGGAATGCTTATATTAGATTATTTGATTTTATTTAATTTAATATAGCGAGATGAGATCAGAGGCACTGTCTTTGACACCACCATTTTAGGTAACGAAAAAGATGGGAATGTTGAAGACATTCCTAGTGTCAGATAATGACCTGACCTAGTATTTAATTTAAAGTTGGCAGGCTTCGACTGAATATGATTATCAGGACATTTACACTTTATTAAAAAAAAAATTCAATTAAAAGCATTCATTTGAAGTAATTTTAGAAATTTTCAAATATCTTTCAAAATCTACAGATTCTTTGTTTTAAACTACTCTAGGTTTTTTCTTCTCCAGTCCAATTTCTTCCAGTTGTATTAAAAAGGGAAATGTGTTTAGGGAGCATGTTACAACAAGATTTTGCAATTATAAATGATAAAAGGAACAACATGACGAAGAGATAACAGATATCTTTTATGAAAAGAACAAATTACTAGTGTGAAAAACTTAAAGCACTTGGTCTAGAACCAGGGCACGTATTTAGAAGAGTACTAAAGAACTGCTTCCTTGAAAAGTATGTAAATGTGGATCCTAGAAAGACAGCGAAGCTTTACTATGTCATGAAGAAATTAACAAAATTAAAGATAAAGGATTAAGTCAACAACTAAACAGCACTGACCATTACCTACACAGTAGGTAGGTACTGCAGTCTGGACTGCAGTCTGGACTGAAGAGAGCAAACTAAGAATCTTTTGGAACCAAATGGAAATGCCAGAATATTGGTGGGAAAAAAGATCCAGAGGTATTTTATAGCTCATATGTCTTACTATTCAGATTAAGCTCAGGCTTAATTTGTGGTTAAACTGATATTCTCTTGACTTGGTTTAAGCTTGTCCACATGCAAAGGAGTTGCAGCAGACTGCATCAATTTCTAGATGAAATTAAAAAGGAACGATTTTCATAGAGAGGTAAAAGCACTGATGGGGGCTGGATCACATTAGTGGGAGAAGCGTATGTAAGCTGCCACTGGAGTTGCATGAACAGCACTCGCTCTTTAGGGAAGATGCCTCCAGGATTGTCTCTGGGAAATCCTTCAAGCTTGCGGATATTCAGATATTTAGTTTATTTACTTTCAGGTACAGAGTTCACTTTAAGGCTACAGGATGTGACAGGAGCATCTGAACAGTAATAAAGGAAGCAAAGGCGGGGAATGGACAAAATGCAGAGTCGAAATACTGGTTCAATGTACAAGAAATCAGATGTCAGGACAAGAAAGTACAGCAGTAACTGCCAACAGATACAAATACTGCCTGTTAAAAATATTAAATTGAGGACTTAACGCTGTTTTATGAGTTTGAGACTAAGCATGATGAGTAAGCCTGAGCTACCACGTACATTCCTTCCAAATCATTGCCTTAGAAGTAAAATCTGTAACGTACCCTGAAAACTTTAAGCATACAAGTGCAATGCAATGCCAGCTGGCTCGCTTTGGTAAGTTTTTTAACTGCAGTACAGCTTTCCAGCTTTTGTTATTAATTCCAAAATTTTTGAAAACTTTTTTTGTTTTACAATACATCTGGATGCTGCTTCTCCTGTGTTTTTCCCTCCCTGCTCCTCTAACATCTTTCTGCGTTGTTCTTGTGTTCATCCTCTTCTCCCCTCCCAGTTTTGCCTATTTTTGGCACTTTTTTTTCACCAAAGCCTCTTCACACTATGCTTGTCTTACCCCCTGTCCTCTCTATTGTTCCCTCCCTCTGCTGCCTACTCACCACCTCCAGACCCGAGCCACATCCTCACAAAGACGCCATCTCAAATAAAGGATGGAGATGTGCCAGAGAGTAAAGAAAACACACTACCCAAATCCCAAGAGAGTAGACGGGTGTGCCACTGCACAGGGACAATACCTAGATAAGATGTCAATTCCTTTGTCCCGTCGCTGCTGGGAAAATGGAGGATATTTGGATTCCTATCTCGATACTGTCCCTGGACCCATCTCAAGGCATCCGCTTATCAGCCTGAAGCTAGTAGGACATCTAATAAATTTGAAGCTGCCATCCCAAACCCTCTGGCAGTTGGCAGGAAGAAGTATTTTCTGTCTCACATGTCAAATAACCTATGAAAAAGACTGGATTTCGTAGCAAAGGATGCTGCTTATCCAGGAAAGTTTCAACTTGCCATAGGCATTTGAGTTTTTCAGACCATGATTAAATAAAGCCTTTTAACAGAGAATGTAGCACCAGTGCCAAAGCATGAAACTCTTAATGAGCATATAGAAACATTGAAAGAGATCACATTTTCACCTACAATAGTGGGCAAGAGGTTAGTCTTTAAAAACTCCAAAATCCCAAAGCTGAAATGTCACTTTTTTCTGGAATAACTGAATTGAGAGAGGAAAATGATTTGGTACATTCCCTTTTTGTAAATTAATATGTAGCAATCAATGCAGAAGACGACATTAATGAAGCATAATGGACAAGAGAGCTTGGAAGACGTAAGATATTACTACAAGCTTGTTTTGGGTATTGTATAGGGAATACAGGACTATACACAGAAAAAAACCTGCTACATGTGAATGCAGTCAGGGGCAATATTCAGAATCCATTTGTAATAGGGAGACTGTCTATTAAATCCTAATTTTTAGTGGAAATAAAAAAATGAAAAAGACTAAACCCAGAAATAATTATAATTTATTTAGTTTATAAAGTGTTGGTGCCATTTCACAGAACTACTCCATTTTAGAAGAATTAATTTCTTGAGTGGAGATCTAGTGTGGCACCTGACATTACCAGCAGTGTGGTAGAAGTATGTGGAACATGTGCCATAAGGAAAGCTTTCTGAGAATGAATAAGTAGAAGTAAGTGCTATAAAATGCACATTGACGTGAAAAGAGCAAAGAGGAATAAAAGGAGACAGGGAATGAAAACTGGAAGTCCAAGAGAAGTTCAAATAGCTTGGCCGAACTACTGTATGAACAAAGAAAAATCAAGGTAGGAACTATAAACCAAGGAGATAATTCAAAGCACATGCAAAAGTAGAAAGCAGTGAAATTGTTATACTGGATAAAACCCAACAGATACAGTGGTGATAGCTATAAACAAGTTGTCATCAGTACTGATACTGTCTCCTCCTTTAATAACACTGAAACTCTCTGAGTGCGTATGCAATCTATATACAAAGAAAAATCAAGGTAGGAACTATAAACCAAGGAGATAATTCAAAGCACATGCAAAAGTAGAAAGCAGTGAAATTGTTATACTGGATAAAACCCAACAGATACAGTGGTGATAGCTATAAACAAGTTGTCATCAGTACTGATACTGTCTCCTCCTTTAATAACACTGAAACTCTCTGAGTGCATATGCAATCTATATATATATAAATACTTTTTAAAAAAATATATATGCACAGTGCACAGTTACCTCTGAGACTGTTTATAAACTGAACGAAGGGCAGGAAGAGCAATGGCAAAATGCAGAGGAAAATATGAACAGGGAAGGCCAGATCCCAGAAAGCAGCATACTGGGATATTTAGCAACACTACAAGTGAGTCACTGCGACAAACAGGGTAACTACTATCCAGCTGAGCACTCAGGATATACCCAGAAAGTGTACCTTACTTGGAGGGAAGAGATGGCAGGAACAGCTATGTACAGGCACGATAAAACAGTGAGGAGGAAGTTATTAAATAACATAGAATGGAAAGTCATAACTTGTGAAGAGGGATGAAGAACACCATAGTCTACTTAATATACAAGTACTGTGCCATTTTGCTCAGCCTGGCTTACTCCCTCCCCATCAAGGATGTAGTTTCCCTATTTATCATGAAAGAGAGTTATGTTGACAAGCTTGGTTTACTGGGCGAAGAGAGGAAACTGAAGACCAGACCCAAAGAGAGACGTACAACTAACTGCTTTTCTCTTTGATGTTAAATGGAACAGAAGTGTAGGGTTTAGGGTGCAATAAGACTATATTTAAATATATATGCATATAAAATACACGTAGTAGAGAAGAAAAAAATATTGTTGTTGAATCTACATGCATTGTGAACGTAAAGTTGGATTTTCCTGACACTTTGGCTTACAATTACATGTTAGTATGAGAAAAACAATTTCCCCTTAGAATATGTAGAAGACACTAAAAGAGCAAGAAGCCTGTACTGAAACGTGTGCTCAGCACCCATTTGAGTCTGAGTGACACTACATTACTCCAGCTCGTAGCACTGGCAGGTATATGAATTTTAATGACATTTCAAAGTCAGTTTAAAAACATTATAGCAATATTACAACTCAAAACCTGTGAAGGCAAGTGGTATGTCAAAAAACTGCCATTTAAAATCAAAAGGTTGTTGCCTCCACCTCCCATGGGCCGCCTTTAAAATTCTCTTCCCAAGCAGTCTTTTGAACACATTTAATAGAAAATAAAGTTTCTTAAGTATTTCTAATGTTGTTTTCCCCCAAAATTATGCCCATGCTCCTATATAAAAATATATATTGAAGAGATTTTAACCAACAATCATAAAATTCTAAAAAACTGTGGGTAATGACAAATCTGTAAATAATGGGCCAATATGAGCTACTTGTTCACATAACATCTTTTTTTTTTCAATCACATATATGCTTTTCTTTTAATTGTTGGAAATTAAGTGACACAACGATGATTTAGGAAACATATCTATGGCCAGGTCTTTTGATATGTGCACCTGATGAACAACAACATTTTGAAGTATGAATAAAAGTGATATCCAAAAAGGTCTCTGGTTTCTAGGTTGCCATAGGAATAAGATACAAGGTTCCTCAGCTCACCTCCAGATGCCTTTGACCTTTCTTTCAACTTTTCTGCAGCCATTTCACTGTAGCTAGGAAGTTCTGACATCTTCACTCCAGATCGAGCTTCTGCTATTAGCTGACGAGCTCGCTCCCTCAGCTGCCGCCGCCGCTCTTCATCTTGCTGCTAAGATATATTGAACAGTTGCCAACTCAGTAATAGACAGAAATGCAATTTCATTCTCAATCTGATCATCATGATAGTAACTGGTTTACAGCATGGTGCTTGGCCCACATTATAAATAGGATGCTCGATTACAGCTGGGTGTCACACCACAATTTTTAAAGACATCCATGAATCAGATTTTTTTTTTAAAGCATTCCCCAAATTATTAATGCATTAGAAACCTAATTATTTTCAATTTAAAGCATTTATAAATTATGTTCTTAAAAAAAAAAATTATGTACCTTGATGAAAATTCTCAGACACTTTTGTCTCAAAGTAATAACTACAAAAAGTTTTACCTTGGCTATAAAAATGGTTTTACTAAATTGAATTACTTGTTTGAGTAATATTCTCTCATAGAACTGAAATAAGAAGCCAGATGTTGCTCTTGGTTACTCCAATCACCAAGCTGACTTCAAAGTGTAAAGTGACATCGAATCTGAGGCATGGAACGGAATCTAATCCTTTGACTTCAATGGATACCTCTTTTTTAAAAAAAAATAAACTAATGAAAATTAATGAAAGAACAATAGATGCCAGAGCAGAAAAGACTTTGCATCGCTTTAAAACATCCTACTAGTAGGGCTTCAGTCAGTAATTAAAGAGATCATACTGGAACCATCCCAGATAGTGCTGTCCCACTAAAGCTCGTAACTATCTTAGAAGCACGATAATATTTCAGTTACATAAATGAGCAATGTTCTACAGCATGAAATTTTGGAAAAGACTAACCCACCATACTAAAAAAATATTAACAGAAAGATGTGTTTAAACATATCTATAAGAATCCATCAAACCATAAGGAAAACAATTTCAGTTTTCACCTTAAAAATATGATTTTTTCAAAGTTAGGACTGTTTTCCCCCTCCCCTCAATATTAGAAATGCTTAAAAGTGCAACAAAGTCAGCATTTGGCTTTAAGTCAAATCTGCCGATAACTTCATATTAGTGACATAATGACCAGGATAAAACCCAGGTATAGGCAGTTGACCTGAACGGAGTAGAATATAACAAACTGCTTAACTTTGGACAGTCGTCCTGGCAGCCTTCCCACCAACCCAGAAACTGAGCATCCCACACCTGCAGATGCTGGTGAGAGCTGCTGCTAAGTGCTATTTAGTTTAAGCAATCATTAATAAAACAAGTGCAAAATACTAATTAGGTACATTTTAGCCATTTCCATGTAAATTGTTTGTTTGTAGCTATTTACTCAGCATTGTTCTCGGCACAATAGAAAAAATGCAAATGACTGAATCAGAATGCAGCCCTAATGGGACTTTCTGTTTATAACCATTAGCCCAGAGGTGTGCTGTAATTCAATCCTCAAGCAGCAAGATTTAGCCTCATTAACAGCTTGCATGGGCAGGTTACAACTCATAAAACCCTACAGTAAACAAAGTATATAGACACAGCACAATATCTTGTCTCTGAGTGACAGAACCCTGATTCCCTATCAGATTGCCTTGATTTACTTTTCTCCTAATGTCCTTCCCCTAGAAAGACAATGCTGCCTGGGCCCTGCAAGGCAGCGGGATGGCACATTGGCTTTGTTTGCTTTCTCACCCTTTAACTTCCCAGAAGGCACAGAGCAACAGTTCTATCAAAAACTTATTTGGTAAAGTACACATTAGAAAGACAACTAGAAAGCTTCCCCCCTGCTCCTATGCACTATAATAGATCAATTTAATTTAATTTCTAGCCAGCCAACTGATAGAGCAACTGATTTTATTTCGACCCACGGTATTTGGTAACATAAATTACATTGAATTTTGCATTACATAAAACTGCTCAAATCTCTACTATTTGTAATTCCTGGGATATAGGAACTTGTGGGTTTGATTTAAATGACTTTTAAGAAGGAATGTGCAAAATTTATATTAAGATTCCCATGTGGTTGAACATCAAACAATTTAATCTACTATAGCCCACGTAGTTTAAAATAAGGCCAGTTACGTGTTTGTGGCAAATGTGCCCTAAACTGAGCAGGCTGATTCCCTGCTCTCCTTTTCTCCCCTCCTCCTGAAAGAGAACTTGTATCCTGAATTATTAGCATAGTCATTAACATCCTGGGGATCTCCAAGCAAACACAGATTATTGTGGCTTGTGTTTGTGCTGATTAAGCCAATCATCACCAGCGGACAAGAGAAAAAACAGCCTAGTTCTTGCTTAAATTCAATTCAGGTATTTGAACCCTCAGTTACTGAGCTCGGCAGAGGAAACACTGGTGGAAGGAGCAATGAATCTGAGAGCAGAAAAGGTAGGTAGATTAAGTTTTGAGGTACAGAACAATTATTAAACAGCAAATCAATCCCCTAGATTTTGGAAAGGAAAGCGCTTGGGAGAGGTATGGAGGCATGAATATAGATATTAAAAAAAAAAAAGGAGACACGAAGAGAAGCTCTGCACCAAGAAAGGACCATGCAAACACAGATACAGTGATTTTTTTCCTGTACAGTTGAAGAGAAAACTCAGTAAAATCTTTCACCCTCTGACATGAACCTGACATGCCAAAGAGACATTGAAGTTTGCTCTGTTATTTTCCCCCAAATACTTTGTAATGGTCTAAAAATCTGCCATGCGGATGCACGGCGAGGAAAACTTCACCATTTAAGGACAAACTCTTCAAGAATAAGTAATGTAATTCCTTGTTTCCCTCCTATAAAAATGTATTGGTATGCAATTTTTATATTTCACAGTTCACCGACATCTCGGCAAGCTTTCTTCCACTGCTTCAATGGTGCTACTTTTAATTTTATCCTCCTTAGTCCTAGTAATTAAAGTGATCAGCAGTGGCATCCCAACGGCTTTGACACAGCTACAACCCCCTAGCAGACTCCGGCTTTTGAGGGGAAGGGGAAGAAAAAAAGGACGGGAGTTTCATTTCACTGGAACAAGAAAATCAAGCTTCTCCAATCCTCAACTTTATCCAATTGTTCTTTCAGCAGCCTTTGGATCTTAAGAAACAAATAAAAATGGCTGCCATTAGGGGGTCCCTTTTGTACTCGCCGCAGACGGCAATGACTGACATTACTTTGGCCAAAAATGATGCTGTGGATTTGGGAAGGTGAATTCGAATGTGAAACATTGGCGGGGCAGTTTCCGAGATCATTACCCGGCCAGCGATGTCGCTTGGCGGCGGCAGAAGCTGAGAGCTGACCAACTCAGTAAAATATTGAGAGCAGTGGAGTCTTGCAGGGGAAAAAAAACCCCAACCACCCTCATAAAACCTTAAATCACTGAAGATTCTGCAATCTTCTCGCATTTTCAAAAAAAATCCTCTGCCAGGGATTTTCAGTCATCCTGTGGCAGAATTTTGGGAGGATCCAAACTGAGTTTACACCAAAAGTCTGATAACGTATTATACTCTCCCTGTAAAAAAATATAATCCCATGAGCTGCATTTATTTGGTGTTTAAAAAGAAAATTCTTTACCATGTCCATGGACTGGGGAAAAAAAAAAAGTGGTCAATTAGTGATACTCCACAGCAACAAAATTAAACCAGAATTGTACCTATGAGGGGGAGTGACTCCCATAGCTGTAGGTTTCAAAATCGTCCATGGTCTGCCCTGAGTGCACAGTACATCTAAGAGAAAGAACTTGACTGCCACCTCTTTCATCATTAGACAGAAAGAACGGCTCTGTTATTAGCCATTCAGAAAGAAAAAGACTTCTGTGCTTGTCCAGAGGCAAGGATTACCAAAATGTACCTATTCAGTTAGTAGAGAAGACAGAATAAAAAAAATAAAAAAAAAAATAAAATTACACGAGCTTTAAAGGTTTGGGCAGGCTGGGTTTTACTGTGACCTTGATCGGCTCTTGTTTGAGTAAATAGGATTTGGGATGAAACATTAAAACTGTTTAGCAGATCTTTTCAAACCATTTCAAACTTTTCTTATGTTGGTTTATAATATAACCAGACATGCTTGTAAATGGCCACACCTGCTCATTTCTCTGGGGATGGCCTGATCTCTGCCTTTTCTAACAAAGAAAAGACGGGAGAAAAAAAATCAGCCTTTCTTGTTGCAAAACAGAGTGGAAAGTCAAAATCTTTCTCAAGTTTGTCCCATCTGGTCAGATTAAATCTTTGATCACCCTGGGGACCACATTTATGTTTGGTCTCTACTACTGTTTCAGAACAGCTCAAAATACACAGGTAGTGAGCAAGATATGAATTGCTAAGCAGGGAACACTCGACATAAACAAAAGTGCACTGGCTTTGGATTTCTGTGGCTAGTCAGATCGTAGGAAGTGGTCAGCAAAGACAGACATAAACATCTTAGACATTTTCTGCCTTCTGCCTGGTGTCTATATCAGCTACCTTACTACCAATAAACTGTATGTAGCTTGAAAATATTTTTTCATGAATGTGTATCACAAAAAGTATCAAATCACTTGTCATAAAGAAGCAGCTATTGGCTTACGATCTATGGCACTGATGGACTAATGAGACAAGACAGAATGAAAACAGAAGCAGCCCAAAGTCTAAAACTGGAAGAATCGCAAACAATGTCTTAACAAAGCTGTTCCCTTTAAGAAAAAAAAGCCCCCAAAATTCACAATAAAATGGGGTTGTGTGGCTGTAAAATGGAAAACATCTCCTTAAACCTAGGAGGTTTTTTTAAAGAAATGTTAGCCAGCAATTTTTTATTTTTATTTCTTTTTTTAATATAATCTATGTTGTTCTGGAAAACCTGTAATTCACTTGGTACAGTATTTCTGGTGTGAAGAATGCTGGCTGTAGAAAAACAATCCATTGATAATTTAATTCCTTGTGTCATCGTGAAATTGAGAAACTCTTAGTTTACTGAATGAAAAAAAAATACATATTTGAAAAAAAGAATGGCTGACTAAGTAAGTATCACCTTGTGCTACATCCAAGGCCTCTTGCTGGTTGTCTGGCTGCTCTTTTGTAGGCAAAAAGGAGCTGAACGCTCTCTGGCTCCTTAGATCTGGCCCAACAAATGCACTGCCAGTCATGCACATGGATCCAGCTTAAAACCCAGTGTGAGCCTAAAAGAAGCTAGTCAAACTGGCACCTACTCATGCAGAAGGAGATAGATTTGTCATGACAGGCTGATTATTCAATGTAAAGAAACAGTTTAGCTTTTCTAATCTGGTACAAATACATCTTTCTCAGAGAAAAAAGTAAAAGGTCTAACAGTTCAAGTATTTAAAGTAAAGAAACCAACAAAAAAATTGTAACGTCAAAGTGAACCATAGGTATTTGTGCTAGAGCATTCTGCAAAACAGCCCTGCAGTTCTATTCAGATAAATAAGATTTAACCCGTTTAACCCTTTAGGAGCTGCACATCTACACAACGATCAAGGCAAGCATTTCTATTTCAGACTGCACTTGGCTCTACAGCAAGTTTTAAGGACAGGCTGAAATATCTAATTCCAAATACACTTTCTGTTTTCCTTCTCTTCTCGCTCCCCTGCACCAATACTAAGAGTGAGGCGCTCTCCCGGCGAACAATGCAAGGGCAGCCTTGCCTACCAATGGGGCTCCCAAGAAAGATCATCGAGAAAGTCGATCTGAACCAAAAGCAGCAACAAAGTCCTCTGCTAACTTCTTCCCTGGAATTTTCTCTGCTTAGGCAAGTTTGTGCTCTCCCTCATCTGGGGAGTATAATTAAGGACAACAATCACCTAAGGCGTCGGGATCCAGAAGCTTGTTACGCCTGTCACCATGACTGTCAATGCTATTGGCATTACCCACAAACAAGGTCTTCAGCGTGCAGGCTGAGAAATATTCTGAAATAGTGCCATCATCCAGACAGGGCATAATGTCCCATCTGAGATCAATAAGTCTAAAGATGGTATTTTCTGTGCCTTTCCACAGCCGAGTTACAGACAGATGTTAAAGAAGCTGCTTACTCATTGTAGGAGTCAACATTCGTCGAGCTCCACTTAAGGGATTTTCTCTTGTGTAAACTTGACTTTATAATTTAAAAAAAAAAAAAAGTGGCATTATGAAACAAAGACTTTTGGCAAGTGTATGGGATGTGTAAGCTGGAGAGCAGCATCTTTCAGACTGCCACCCTGGGAAGCTTCCTTCTTGGGCGGGCAACCCCGCGCCGAGGGAGGAGGACGTGCCCTCCTGAGGAATGCTCCCGGTTCACTCCCAGCAGAACAAAGCAGAGCGGGCTGCAGGGCGCCTCCGAAAGTTGTTTCCCCCCCCCCACCTTCTCTTAATTTTCGGAGGAGGGTGGCGGGATCCCAGTCCGCTTGCATGTGATGAGAATGGATAGAACAAGTGCAAACCTTATGCCTCCCTGGATCCTATTTTGCTGCTTTTTTTTTGAAAATGTCCTGCAAACTGCTGGCAGCTTGTTTTTAATGGAAAATACCAATCGCCTAGGATCTATACCTAGCCTTTTGCCAATAATGAGAAAACTTCACCTTCTGTCCCCAGCAATTCTTAGGAAATCTTTTGCTGTTATTCCTACAAATCCAATTACAGATTGTTGAGTAGCTAGTGGAGTAAGCTTATTGAGGAGTGTCACATCACTAAGTCGTGCGTATGTGTTTCAGTTTGTAATGTGGTCTGAGCCGCTGTAGAGGTGTCAACTTAAAATGCAAGTAAGTAGCAGAACAGGGCTAATCCCAGCCACTACTCCCCTGCAGCCAAATTGTAGCGCAATGAATGACAGTGGAAATGCAAAGATGCCACTGTGCTTATCACACACAGCCAGATGGTGGACCTGGATCAATGCACACATGCCACGATCAATGCATTTGATAAAGAATTAAGAAGAAAACTGTACATGTTATCAAAGAACTTGTACATGGCATAATTATGATTCTGCATGTGCTTACTGATGATATTGGAGACTCAGAGGCAGGTGATAATGAAACTGATAGGAAGAAATAGCTTAAAGGCTACAGCATATGGCCTCAGCACTAAGAAATCTTGTCAAATAGTTCAGAAAGCTTTTTTAACTGTTATTACAGGCTGCTCATAGTGCAGGCTGGTGGCAACGTTTTAATTTTTTTTTTTTTAAACCTGAAATGTCAAAAAGTTACAAAAGCTGTGCTTTTTAGAATGGTTCAGAAAATAATTAAGATGCTGTTGTGTTTTAAACACGGCAAAAAACCTACAGGTAGAGAGAGCATTCACAGTTTTTTTTTTGGGGGGGTGGTGGTTGGGCATTTTTTAATATATATAATTCCATGTTCCCTGAATAAATGTATTTCGACTTTAAGGGGGCTCGTGGCAGTTTAAGGAATGTATCTGGGTAGCAATTCGCATTCAGCACGCCAATTTCTACAGATGCAGTTTTGATGTTATTTCTCATCAAATGTAGAGTATTTCCGTGCTACCATTTGTGCTCTGTCAGTATCTGGTATCTGGGTAGCAATTCGCATTCAGCACGCCAATTTCTACAGATGCAGTTTTGATGTTATTTCTCATCAAATGTAGAGTATTTCCGTGCTACCATTTGTGCTCTGTCAGCTGCATTACAGCCACCTTGGATGTGAAAGAAAGTAATTAAAAATTTATGGAAAATAAAGTCTAAAGTAATAAAAAAAATCATATACATTTATAATGTATAACAGGTACCTAAAATACAAATTCTCATGCTCCAGTTGATAGATGAGCTGTCTAATCAACGCCTGGACGTAACTTAAGTGCTCTCATTAGTGTGAAGACCTTCAGGCTAAAATAGACTAAATCCCTTAAAAATTGCTTCTGCAATAGAAAAATCCCCCTTACCATTTTCCTCTGCCTAAATCATATCAATTAAAAAGAGAGAGAGGGAGGGAGGGGGAGAGAGAGGCATTTTCACATGACTTTGTTTTAACTGACACTGAAAAAAACTATCTTCTGAATCCATTTTAAAATGTTTCAGCAAAAAAGTTCATTAGCAATCAAAGAAACAAAAAAATCACACTGAGTTTAGTTTCTCTTTCGCTTATAAACCTGGATCTTTAATCAGCACTAAGGCGTATAATGCCCATTGAATCCTTTACCTTAACTTTTTTTTTCAACCCCAAATATTTAATCAACATTGCAGTTTTACATTGAATTATAAAATTTATCAAAATGAGCCTCCAGAAGAGTGAAGCGCGTATTTTACTTGCAGCGGGCCGAGGAGGGACACCCCCCCCAACCCCCGAATTTCAATTTGTCCTGACAAACCATTGGGTATTAAATTCTAAAGGCATGCAGAGTGCATAAAGAACTGATGGCTTGATTAGCTCTTGTGGTGCAATTGAAGGAGCTGTCTCTCTCCCCGCTTCTCCATTTTGAGAAACACTTTGATCTCCGTTCAAGTCAATTCATGAACATCAACTGACAAGACTGCATGAAACACCCCAATGGTTAGGCCCAAACTCGTAGCAAACTATTTGGTTTCATTAAGGCTTCAGGAGAAGTGACCAGTGACAGTCCTTTCATTCAGAAGCCAACAGGCAAGTGACTATTTAAACTTTAATGTGCACAATGTACTGCTGAAGGCCGCTACACCTATAGTCAGTCACTCAAGTATGAATGCCTTTACCTACTATTTTGTGACATGTGAACTACTAAGTGCAGCTGCAGTCTCATTAATGCATTCGCCCAGATTTGTTTGCAGGACTAAAGAGATGATTCGCAGTATTTCTGGTGGGAGAAACGACTGTATCTTCAAAGGAAGGTAGAACAGCAGGTGCTATATAAAAGCCAGCGATTAAAAAAAGATTGCGTTTTTAAATGCAGTAATTTACTAAGCATTTGCACGAACATAGCAGAAATATTATCCATTCTGGCTGAAAATATAAAAGAACTTGCATCACATCACCCGCAAAACACAGAGTATTCGGTCCAGTTTCGAGCTTTGCTACAGTAAACTATTCGCACATCAGTTTTCCCCTTTTTTAGTCGCCCTCTCCAAAGAGTCCCACTTCAAAGAGTTCATTTTTGCACCAGTTCCTGTCAATGCAGGTCAGAAACACTAAAGTGGAAAGTCGCTGCAGTGCCATGGCACAAAGAGTCTCTGCGGCTGAAATCAAACAAAGCCCAATTAAACTAATCATAACGTCCCAGTGAACACAAGGAAGCTCACCTTGTATTTCTGGACTTCTTGTGTGAATTCCCAACTCTACTCGGTACTTGGTACTATAATTACCCTGACCAAAATACTGTGAAATTACTGCTCTGATCTACTAATGGCTGCAAAAAATCAAGTCGTCGTGGTTTCATGCCAAGGGGCCGTAGCAAGGTGGCGCAACGCTTTCTGACAGAGACGACAACTTCTAAAAACTCAAAAGGGAAAATTAACGGGATGTGGTTTATGTTGCCAAGGACTGTTCATTAATTACCAATTTAATCACTGCTGGAGGCATGACATTACAAAAATCTGGCTGAAAGTTCTAATAGATTATGAAGACCACCTAAGAAGAGTGACCAAGAAATGTACAAAACAATTAATACTGTTTCACTGCTATCAAAGACACTCAGATTATTTTACATCAAGTGAAGCAAAAGAATTAGTAGCTTCACAGTGCCACCACTAGGAACTGTAAATACAATGGCACACAATTAGTAATGCACATGTGACTTTTCGTTCAAGGCATATATCCTTGGGAAAGCCAGAACATGATAAGGAGAACAAAAGAAACATTTTAAAATGAAATGAATAAAGATTTTAACTCTACCCTTGTGCATGCTGAGCAATAACAGAATAGGCAATGCAAAATACAGCTCTAAGTAATGGCGATATCATCCTGGGATTCACAACAGCGTGTACTGAACATCCACACACAAAACGTCCACAGTTATTAGCAGTGATAGAAAAAGAGCATTCCAGATGCTAAGAAACCCGGGCCTCGCTTCGTACACAAAGGGAGAGCTCTGAAACACTGAGACCTTTTTTTTGCTAATATTTATAAACGGATAGAAGATGCTTAAGTTTCTGAACTAATGTTGTTCAGACGATTTTAAAATTCAGTTAATAAATTGACAGCCTATTTTCTGTGAGCATGCAAGTTAATGTTACGGCTGCAGACTATGCAGCACCTTGAATTTACATCCACATAATAAATAACCGTGTATTTATATATTTAGGCCGGATGCTTAAGTGGTATAAACAGATGCAGCTTATGGAAATAACAGTAATAAAATTCAGCTGAGAATCTCACGCACTTATATCTAAAACTTAAACTGCGTAATATTCGTCTTGCATTATCAAAGGTTACACTTTATTCATGAAATCCCTCCTGGTATAAAACTGACAGTGCATACTAATTCTTCTTAGAAATTAGTTTACTTGCACTAATTGATTTATTTTCCCAGCTACGTCAGGGAGTTGTCTCTAGCAGTATTTTTGTACAGTGAAATATCACAACTTCATAGTAGGAAAGTGCTTAAATAGATCAAATATGAAGTCAAAAGATGTAGAGCCTTCTTGGAAAGTTACAGATTATTTTTATTTTTCATGTATTGAGTAACGTTAAATAAAACAACTTGTTTGTTCTTGCCATCAAGGAAATGAGATCAGGCTATCTCAAGCTTCCCATGTCGTTATAAAGAAGTAAATATGAGTTCAGTTGTGGTTTTGAAGTGTTCAGTCAGCAGGTCTAACTTTCATTTAAAGAAAGGTATATTGTTAAAACAGCTATAGAACTTGGAATGCTCATGAAATGTAAATACTATACAGCATAGTCTTATCAGCTTAAACTGTATTTAACCACTTTATAGTGGCATACAGACAAGACATACAAATTAACAACAGGGAATAAGTTACCAAAGCTCAGGGATTACCAAAATAATGTTCAATCTTTTTACCAGTTAGATGGTAACTGCTTCTTTGTAATCTCAGGAAGATCTAGTGATCATATCTAAATCTGGTCACAATTATCAGCATGACAGACTAGTCTTTTTTCAATCAATATTTTCCAATTAATATTAAAAGAGCAAGGTTGCCATCTGCAAAGTTCTACACCTCAATAAATTCATGTTAGATGTTTAATTAATAAAGATCAGTTTTTCTCTCTTTGTTTTTTAAGAAAAACAAGATGGGAATAACGTGGGAGTGTTTCCTTAAATTAATTAACATTACCACCTCAATCACAGACATTTATTTTCCAACTGAGGAGACTACAAAAAAAAAAAAAAATCCACTGATGAGCTAGATACCTTTCCTAACGCAACAGAAGTAAGGATTCTGGTTTCATGTAGAAATAAAAATTACTGAGTAAAGCTATCCGGTACTCATTTTCAAGAACCTGTTAAAATATTTGGAGGAAAGAATACTTGCAATGCTAACTTGAGTTTAAGGCATCTTTCAATCAAATTAAAATATCCTATTTTTGTTGTCTACTCTGAATTTGCATTCTGTACCACTTCTGGTCACGTTGACTAGAGTTTACTTTTCGGTCACATTTTAGAGCAGGACAGTTAGGAGTTTATTAGCTCAGAGGGGCAGCAGATTATTGCAGGACATGATCAGTAAATGGGACCATTTATTAAAGCTTTTTTCTGAGCATTTAAAATAATGCTTTATTTTCATTTTATTGCAGCTGGCATATCCCATATCCATGCAAATGTATGAAATCAAAATTAAAGTAAGAGTATACAAACTCATCTCCTTTCAGATTTTGTCACTTTCTGAAGCTTTTCTAAAAAGACTTCCATTTCCAGTAGTCCACTGTGGATGCAAAAAAAGTTACCATTTTGCACTCAAATATTTATGAAAATGAAAAGTAATGGGCAATACAGATTGACACCTGAAGTAGAAAGAGCTTATTAAACATGAATTAGATACAGCTGCAACAAGTCCTTTGAGCAAGGAAGTCATAAAAAGCAATATTCTGAGCAGAAAGAAACAATCTCATGGCATAGCCCGTTCCTGCTGCCCTCTGTATACAGACAGTGTTTGCATGTTTGGAGGTAACAGCTTTTTGGTGAGGTACTTCGTATCTGCAAATTCTACTACAAAAGCTGAATATAGTCCCCACTGCTCTTTCAAACTTTTTTTTTATATTTAGGCAGCTATAGCTGTCATTCAACTTGAATAAATATGAAATAATGGTAGCAGAGATAAGTAAAACCAAATCTTTCTCTGTACAGAAAGCAGGCTAGCAACAGTTGCATTTAAGCACAGCAGTAGCAGCAGCAGGATTGCTCTCTGAAACACCCCTTCAGTTTATTAAGTTGGTTTTAAATACTTATTGAATAAATTGAGTCCCTCACAATTTTTACTGTAGTCATCCTCAGAATGCTGCTGTGAAAAAAGAATTACTACTTTCCTATTTCACAAGAGGCAAAAGACAGAGCGATTCCCTCCATGTATCACGCTATTGAACTCCTGCATCCCAGAACATATGCTAGATCCTAAATATGCAAAATTTTTGGCTGAATCCATACGAGGGGCCTAGTCCTGCACCTAAATTCACCAAGGAGGAATCCTTAGCTCCAGCAAAACCCAAATAATTTCAGGAACAATCTGTGGCCCGCGTTAGGAAGAAAAACACATCCTTTGCCAGATGAGCACTATTTTTCATTAATTTCATGCTATACAGCATTCTCTGCTAAAGCTATCTACCTTGCAAAAACAAGTTAAAAGAATTTGCACATGATTTAGGAGATACCAGAAATAAAACTACTGAGCACAACCTTAATTTTCATCCCGCTCTGTATCCTTTAGAATAGACCCTTGTCGTGGCACCACCTTTTACTTTTACTATGCCCTGATATTCAGCCCAGATCTGAGCTCTACCCAGCTCTACCAATACTTTGGTTTATTTTCACTGTTCAATACATAGGCCCATCAGTATGTAGCACCATTCTTTACTCCACAATATTCAAATCTTGCTCTGTGGACAGAATTATTAATTTCTTCAAGGGCTTTTCTACAGTGCTCATCACTACGGTATTTAAGTGCCTCAAAAGCTTTAATCACATTCCCTTCTCACAACACCCCGTGGTGATGTTATTACCCTGTTCTTCGGATGGGAACTGAGATGGAGAGATCCAGCTAAAAGGATCTAACACTGGGTGCTCACTCTGGGAAGCCTATTACCTGGGTTTTTTTCAGTATACTAAGCTTTATGCAGCCCTTTATGTGCCTCAAGCACAGATCCAAGTGATTTCCCTGACAGACCTGGATGCTCAATACCTCTGCAAATCAAACCTTCACCTCAAATGGCAATCTGGAAAGGAAGGATACACAATTAATGACCACTAGGAGGAAGTTTGGTTCAAAAGACTTAGCAGTACTGATCAGGAACTCTGAGGCAAAGGCAGCATTACATTTAATTCTTCCAAGCACCTTAACCGTGACCTCATCTTTTTGCTCCTTGCAATCCCTGCTTCGTTTGCCGCACACCTTTCATTTTCTGCAAGCGAAAGGACAGAGGTCCTCTGGACAAACAGCCTTCTATATCACCTCAATCCTCTGAGCTAAATAAGACACAATTGCTTTGGGGAAAATAGTATGTGATCACAAGACTGCATCATAATGCATATACACAAAGGAGGTTAATTAAAGTTGCCTGTGCATTTCTTAACTCCTAATTCCATTCTCTGTAATCACACTGACTCCATAACCATAGCCATTTGAGTTTACAGAGTAAACGACAGCTGCAGTAAATTTCCATTCTTTATGTGGACCAGTCATTAAAGGAGAATAAGACAAGCGTTTTGCCGCTGGCTTTCACAGATATTTGCTGACAGCGGAGTTATACTGAGATTCAAGAATTACGGATTCCACTCCACATTCTGCAAGTGAGGGTTCCCTGCTGGAAAGACCTTTTAGCTCTGTGACTCCCAAGTATTTCCCACTTGTTGTGGTCCTCTCTAGCCTGTCACTTTGCCAGTTAGGTTGCACAGACCAGCTCCAGTCTCCTCGCCTTTCCAACACCTCATTCCAGCCAAGCTGCCGCTGCTAACAACCATCACTACAGGCTGATATTTTACAGCATCTGGTGGGAGCAGATATGTCCCTTCTAGCCCTGTGATATTCATCATGAGAAAAGGTGAGTTAAATAAAAATGAGTAAGCTAATAAAAAGGCTCTCCTGGTTAAAAGCTAAGTGATTACAGCTGCTACACCAGATTGGAAATGACAGAAGCATCTTGTAAAAGAGTCACTACATGCACACCTACATCAAGAAAGCAAGCAGAAAGGCTGAGCTGTTTATAAATCTACCATAGAGAAAAGGATCCATGAGGGGATCAGTAACTCTGTTCACAGAGCTCTTAAGCTAATTCTTCTAGTCTCCAAAAGGCTGCATCAATTTTAAGGACATATCTATGATCCTCCCAAACCATGAGCATGTTTTCAAGGAGTTTCTGATCAATGCAGTCTCTTCTTAACTTCAAATACCTGCCTACAGGCTTGCATACCTCCGTACAGGCTGGCATGCATACAGCTTGCAGATTGCAGGCTTCTGAGAAGCTCCAAATGAGCAGACCTAACAGTGGAAAAACTTCTACCACGGTGCAAGTAGGGAAGAAATGGGAGAAAAGGGGCTAATAGGATACAAATAGAGGAAGTAAGCAGAGAATGACAGGACTAAATCAGTTGGGTTGAACAGGAATGGAAGATGTCTAAGGGAAGAAAGAGTAAAGAGAGCGGGTATTAAGAAAGAAAAGTTAAAAATGAGAAGAAAGGGAGATGAAATGGCCAGGGCAGACAGCTGAAATACAGTCTGAGAGAGAGGAGAGAACAAGAAAACACAAACTAAAGAAGGGGAAGAAGATGCAGCTTGGGATGCAACGAGAAATATGTGACTTAGAGGAAAATGGCATTGAGTTAACAGGTATATGAGCAAATTCAGTGCCTTAATCTTCTGCTCCCACAACTTCATCAATTTCTGAGTTAAAAAGAAAAAAAAAAGTAAAGCAAGTGAAAATACTGACATGGGCCTAACCCCAGAGCACAAACATGAGAAGATGGAAGCACAATGCAGCAAGAAAGAAGACTCAAGAAAAAGGGGTAAACAGCCAAGAGAATGGACATGTCATGGGAAAACAGCCAGTACTTCATGGGGCCAGTTAGTGGTCAATAAAGAGACAACAGAGATTTAAAAAAAAAGTGGAAGGGGAAAAATTAAAAAAAAAGACACGCAAGCCCAGAGTATATGATTACTGAAAAAAATAACACAGTACTGGTTCTACCAGAGGAAGGGTAAGGCTTAGGCTGAAGAAGGTCTAAGGTATTTGCTCTATGCTTAGAGGAGAAACAGGAACACTGTTTTTTTTTCAAGAAAGACTTCTACCAAAACAAATCAGGCAAGCACATACCAAGTAACCTGTATTTATGACCATGGAACAGACTTGGAAATTTCCTCCCTTCTGTTGACCTCAAGCAGCAATATAACCCCACACACTGTATATTGTTCTCACTTGTTTACCAAGAAAACAGTAACTCATAGTTCTCATATGACAAATGTAAAGTGGTAACAGCAAGGCCTGCGAGACAAGATTTTCAAAAGTAACTAATGACTCTACATTATGACTTCTCATTTTGAAGTAAAAAAAAAATATAAATACTACCCTGAGGCAGAAAGCTGATGGGGAAAATTTCAGCTCAAACAATGAAATACTAGCAAAGTTGTAAAACCTTTGAAAATAGGAGCTTGTAATAAAAAATGTTGGGCAACGTTAATTACAGTTGTTCCTGCCTGAGTAGTTGCCTATAGTATCCCTCCTCTAACGCGGTTTGCTTTATGAAAAACTAATTAAAAAAAATCTGAAGTGACATTTATACTAAAATATACTTATCTAGGAAAAACTTAAATACAACGTAATGAAAAAATTGCATATATATCATCAAGTTATCATTATACAAATAAGACTTGTCTGCATATATGAATATATTTTGAAGAAAAAAGAAGTGTCAGTTTGGGGAGAGGAATTGTTAAGAAAAAAAAAGTACAGCATGGATCCAAGACAGTTAAGAGAATGAAATGAGACATGTAAATCACTGTACTCATTTTTTGATTGTTTGATCCCATTTATGTAAAAAGCAGAATCTGCCCCTCAGGACTAGGCTCTGAAAGATGTGAATCAGTAAAGATTCAAGCCTTTCTCTGTATCATTATTTTTCGGTTACATTTACATTCTCAGTTGCCAGTACAGTCTGTAATGCGCAATAGTCAGAATCACAAAACCCGCACTGCAAAGGTTTGCATAAAAATTAATTAGCTTTCATCTCCAGAGAGTATGCATCCTTCCAGGTCACCACGGAGGCCACTGGAGGTGCAACTGTGGCTGCTTCAACACTGGAGCTCATTCCCCAGCTCCACTTTCCCATCTCACCAGCATAATCAACTTTGGTGATAAAAAGGAATTGTTCCATCAACTCTTTTACAAGACTGTCACAAGCAGCTTCATTCACTGCAACAACACTTATGAAGCAGCAAGTAGCTGACATCACAGGCTCAGGGAATGCATTTACATTAACTGAAAAAAGAGAAGTAATCAAAAAAAGCATAAATTACTTCACTATCATTTAACAAGTAACTTTTGTTTTTCATTCCATTAGAAACTGCAGTGCCAATCAAAGAAGGTGCTCCCAGACCTCTGCTTCCAGTGAAGTCTAAGGCATCTTTCTGTTCACCAAAACAGCAGGAGAAACAGGCTTCAGAAGTGAACGAAGGGTACGCAACACATCAGAGCAATTCAGCGTGGAAAAGAAATATTCTGCAAGGACATGCCCCCACAAAAGCATATGCACATACAATAAATTTTAACTATGTAAACTGCCATAGTGGCCAATATTTCTTACATCATTCAGCTGCTTATTGCGGGCTGGGATGATCGTATTGGTTAGTTGCTTATTCCCTGCCTTTAAAGCTGCATCTCTTCTTGCTTGCTCAAGCAGAACTCTTGCTCGTTCTTTAAGTTCTTCCTGTCTTGACAACATTTGTTGCTTAAAAATAAAGAAATATAATTAACAGCAAGGCAGCCTCAGGGTACTTAATGTTTATACAGTAGTTAATAGCCAGGAGCCTTCCTATATAATGAAGGTCAGGAGTCACATGGATTACAGCTTCATGAGGGGACAGAGCATTCTGTAGAAATGAAAAGTAAAGATGATCAAAATGTAAAATTAAAAAAGTCATAGGCCTTTATAATGTAAATAAGAGTTCTCTCCCCTCCCCTTAAAACTTAATTTCTATCAACATTTAATGCCTTTAAACTGCAACTGTGGAAAACAAATAATTGGCTTCATGGAAGCTATGTTAAATGTGCTATGTGTTTACTTATTTACTTTAATATGTATGCAAATATAATGCTTTGTTGACTACTTATATGGGTATCGCTCATTTATAACCTAAATTGAACACAAAGAGGCTGGGTACAAGGCAAAGACACCTGCAAAAATATCTGCTTCTACTTCATTTATGAATATCCACAAGAAAGTCCCTTCTTCATACAAAACTGATTATATTGTAGAGTAAAAATAATAGAAGGGGGGCTTCTGCATAGGCAACATGAGCAGCTCCCATACATATATACTCCCAAGCGCTGACTTCTTAGTCAAGGTCAACTGTGAAGACTCTGGGAAAATGTGTCTCTAGGCCTTTACAGAGGTAGAGCTGGGACAGATATTGCAGGTTGTGCTCTTGCAACAACCACGTGGAAATTGAGGTGGTTGACTCTAACCATCAATTGAGTGTTCAAGGTTAAGATTGAGGCTCACATCTGAGATTTTATTACCATGTGCAAATGCACAGAAGATTAACAACAGGGAACTGTCTTTAAAGCCATCTCTTCCTTTTTCTTGGCCTATTACACCTTGCACGTGAAAATCTTTGTAGAGAAGACATCCTGTCTCATCCTGCTCTATTACTCTGTATGGGCCAAATTGTTCCTTTCTCATCCAGTACACAAAGATGATGACAAAGAGAAACTTCATGGGACTTCACTAATTAAAGGAAAGAAATTAGCTGGCTATGGAACTAATATTTGGCCACTATCACCCACCCACGGACTGCTTCTCTTGCAATAAAATGAATCTTTATGATGCTTGCTCAGGCGAAAATGTAAAAATATTTGAAGCAATCCACACTACCAAAAGACTGGCTATATTCTTTTCTTATCAGAGCTAACGGCACAAAGCTGAACAAAGCCAAAATTCAAGAAAGCTCTTCACAGGGATAAAGTTATAAGCATGCTTTGGCATTTTTGTAAACAGGGCTGATAACATTTTTTACATATTTTTGTGATGATACTATTTACTGATAATACCCAGCATTTATATAATATTCAAATTTCATCCTCTCAATAAATCTGCAAGGTAGGTGGGCATATCCTTTTTATCTTTATAGAAAGGAAAATGATGTTGCGGTTAAGTAATGCGCTCGAGGTCCCTCAGTGAACAGCATAACAATATTCTGGAGCTTCTGCCTCACCATTGTGGGCTATGTTCACACAGCCATGTGGTTTCTCAGACAAGATTTGGAAATATGTTTCGTATATTTTAAGGTATTCAAAAACTTTACATTTTTTGAATATGGATCAATGAATTGATTTTCCAATTTCTGCTTCAGCATGCAATACTCAGAAGAAAGGTGCCAAAAGCCTTGAAACCATCTTCTTCGAGCTGGTTGAGAATACAACATTACTTCCTTTAACTGGAGAGAGATTGGAAAGATTAACAGCAGGACAATTCCTATAAATGAATTTTTCATGTAATGGCTCTTTTTCAGCATCACCTACTTTCAGTCGAAGTATTGCCCAGCAATAAAAATACACTGCCCATCTTGCCATTTATACTGAAGATATGGTGTAAACTACAAACATGGAGAAAGAACTTAAAGAGCACCTCCATCCTGACTCACAGGCATACAGAAAGTTTAAATTTCTTACCTGGGCTGTTTTTGCAGTTTGATCTGCATGACTTAAAGCCGTTCTGGCATCATTGTCAGAATCAGATTCTGTTTGCCTCGGAGAAGCATGCAGTTTCTTTGCAAGATCTGTATCCTTATTATAGGAGTATCCAAGCTTAGAAGTAGGAGATAAACTTGGCTTTGTGACAGGTGAACCAGGATCTGCTCTTGTGCTCTCTGTGGATCCTATACATCCCAGCTTTTCCTGCTCTGAGAAACCAATGGTACTGCCTGAGATCTGGTGTCTCTTCTTGTCATTATCTTCACAAGCAACTGTGGGAGATGCATCCTCTTTTTGATCACTGACATGTGCCAAGTCACTCAAGTCTAAAGTGTCGGCTATCAGCAGTTTCTTCCTTCCAAATGTAGGCTGCGCTTGCGTTGTATCTGTACTGCTACACTTCCCAACGTCTTCAGACGCAGAAGTCCTTCCAGAGCTCTGCTGGGATTTTTGTGGATCCGTGTCACTTCGAGTCCTGCGAGAAGAAGGGGAAGCTGTGCTTGGGCTTAAATGGTCATCGGGAGTCTGATGCTCGCTCTCAGATTCGCCAACACCACTGTCATTTACAAATACGGAGTCGTCCTGAGAAGCAAAGTCTGCCAAAGCACTGTCCGGTGGATGCAGCTCAGGCTCCCGGTTCAGGTCGTTCAGCTCTGCATAGAATTTTTCCTGGTCGACAGAACTGTTTGTGTCCGTTTCATAGTTACCCACTTTATATGTGCTTTTACTACTGTTCTCCTCTATTTGAACCACGTTTAATTCCTGGCCACAGAAATGTGCCCTTATTTGATAGAGATAGGTCATAACAGTCAGTTTGTCAGGTATCGCTAATAAAACCATGTCAGAAGGTTCCAGCAATCGCGATATTCCTAAACTGGCAAACCCATCATATGCCTTTAAAAACAGACAAAATAAAGATTACAATGTGGTAGTTTCTTACATATCATAACATTTCAAGAATGCAAGTGGAAGTTACAGTCAAAATAAGCAAGCATAAAACATATCCAATATTACAGGAACAGTATGGGTTCAACTCTATTACTTATTATTCTTTTGGCTTCATTACAGTAGTTACTATTTTTTGTTGCACAATCCAGTCTGAACTCGAATTTTCCTGATGGCTTCTAGATATCTTCCAGGGTATCTTCATAGTGATGCAAATTGAGAGAATATGAGCAGAGAATAAGACGCTCAAATGGCATTGTTTTAAATATTTTTAATGTACTACCATATCATACTATACTAAAATCTTTGGTTACTCAAAATTATGCCACTTTCATGAGTAAAAAACTGTTCATGAAACTGCAACTTAAAAACCCTTCTGTTTGCACTAAGAAAACCTACCAATATCTTAAATGGTTCTCACTCAAGTAGCAGGAAACAAGCAAATAAAGTGTAAGAGTTAGACCAGAAAAAAGCAACTAAGGATGGCTTTTTAAGATAAGGAACAAAGATATAAGAAACACAACACTAATCCATCTTGGGCTTTATCACTGGTGATCAACCTTCTCCCTTCTACTAGTCATGTAATTGCAGTGATTTGTGTTGATGAAAAACTATGTCCAGATAGCCAAAAAGAACACCATCACAGATGACTTGATACAAGACATAAATCACATTAATCCAGCAAACAAATGTGTTGTAAAAACATTTGTTGATGCTAAATTTATAAGAGAGAGAGTGAATTTCATTCCCACTTCACTTTCATTTCTAAAAGCTAAACAGTTTGCAAGCCTCCCACTTTGTGAGGCCACATTGTCTTCTTTCTGCTAGCCCTTTAAGTGAGTGGGCTTGGTGCATCAGGTTTTTCTAGTTTTGAAGAATTAAAGCCGTTTCTCAATTTACAATTAATTGTTACTATCCTGGATTAACCCTGGAAGACAATATTGTGTTTCAAGGAAGCCTTTAAAAAGGCCTCCTGTTAGTATAGATGCACTCAGTTAAAACACTCGGGCTTCTCCTCCCCCAGTAATTTTGCAGCTCCTTTTCACCCTTTTCTGAAGGGGTCGAAAATGTTCACAGTTGTTCCTACACTATTTTGAACAAAAACAGATGCTAAATTTAAGACATGGATGAGAACCTGTCCTTTCGCAAGGAAACAATAACACACATCGCTGGCTTCAACTCTACCTCGGTTTTATACTATTTCCTTAATTTATATAGTTTTAGAAGGGTGGAAGAAAGAAAGAAAAGAGAAACCAATATGATTTTTTTTATCCTCTTGGTTTTCATGCTAGTAAATGTTCAATGGTGAGTCAGAATGTGGGTCTGGCCTGGCTGGCTCCCGGCAGACCCGATTATTTTACTTGCTCTAAGAAAAGGAGGCGCTCTCATTCCCATTGCGATGTACTGGAGTCACTCCCTACTTGAGGGTCAAGTAGTTTTCATTTCAGCCACTTTTCAAACTCTGCTTCTGAGAGCTGGAATTTATCTTCCTGAAATTTTGTATGCTTCCCCTCATGCTCAGGTATAACTTGCCAAAGCATTTTTGGTGAAGTAATTTTTATATCTCTATAACAAATGGTTCAGAGAGTTTATGTAGACATAGAAATTATCTGAATAATTTATTGTTAAGCCCTTCTGGCTCTCCCTGTGCAAAATGATTTGGCTTAAAATCATTGCTGGTCTTTGTGGGGTATAATTTCTTAGGAAGGTTTATTATGAGAGACTGTTATGCCATTTATAAAAGCAGAGCTGTGCTTAGATATAGGAGTAGCAGTGGAAAACATGAATGTTGTACTTGCTGATACAAAGCTCCAGACAGAGCAGAATAGCAGGAAAATGATGTCTGGGAGGGAATGGAATGAACTGGGATGGTAGAAGAGGGACAGCTGTCATTTATCTGGTTTTGGGACACAGAGCTGGAGGAGCAGGATCAGGCTGGATACAGAGGAGAGGGAGACAAGAGAGGTGGACCCGAACAGACATGAGGAGCACAGAAAAGAGAGTTAAAGCAGAGCAGTGCAGGGATTTGGGTGGGCAGCCTAAGCCATGGCAGGTACCAGGAATGATGAATGCTCATACGCCAGCAGAAAACATGCTGGTATGAAAGCACAGCAAGCCAGCTGTGTTGTCCTGTGGACCAAAGGTAACACCAGGATTTGTTGTTTGATTAAGTGGGTCAGTGTCGATTCAGTGGCATAAATAACCTGTTCCCCCACACTGAAGGTAGTGGGAGTTACCATATGAAGAATGAAAGGACCTAAGGATGGGCTTAGCAGTCCATGGCAGCCAAAGTCCATAGACATGACTTGACCTGAACTCTTTTATACTCTTAATTTCTTATTTATATGCTAATAAAACTAAATCCTCGGAATATCTCCCAGGGTCTGTAAAATGAAGGTGGGGACAGTGTTTCAGAGTTGTTAGGAAAGGCACTTGCTTAGAATGGGTAATGCTAGAGCAGAAGGATTGAATTTGGAATGATGGATATTCTTGATACAACTGCAATCACTTTTTTACTGTCTGCTCGGTTCTTTAGTGATGCTTGGGACTAAACACAATAGTTTTCCACTGATGCCGGATACTTATTTCCTATCCCCTCTCCTTCTCATTCTGGACAATACACATTCTTGCTTCTCTGCTTTTAAAGTGCACTAGATACCTAGATTGGCACACAAATGTTTTATAGTCATTAGTTCTATAAATAGCAATCGTATGTTCTGTATGTGTCAATATAGCAGTGTGTGATGGGTTCTCCTTCACTGTTAGAAAAGCAGGGAGCTTCTTGATATTCCGGTGTATTTATAAATGTCTAGTGTTTCTAACTAGTTTGTAACTAGTTTGTAACATGGTATTAACAGAGTAAATTTTCCAAGTCAAATAACTTTTTGTTAAACAGAGGCATAACTAAGCCTCGATTTTGCAAATGTTTATATGCATGTTTAACTATGCTCCTGCATGATCCTACCAAGGTCAACAAGCAACTCCTACACACACAATTAAATATGTGCTTATGATTTTGTGGAATCAAATAGTAGAAGCGAGCACGAACATCTGTTATAAAAATATGGCTGCCAGCTCAAAGGTAAGGAATTTTTTTCCATTTTGACTCAATGCTATCCCTGTAATTCTGAATTCTTCTGTTTAAATATATATTTTAAAAGGATTCCTTCCTTGCGAAATGGAATATTTTGTCAAGACAATCACTCGAGTTCAAATGTGTTGAGGAGTTTAGTAGAAATGGTCAAAAACTGGGGAAAAAAGAAAGGAAAAAAAAAAGCATGACAAAAATTGAAAGTGCCAATCGAACATCCAGAAGATATATTAATATTTCCACACAATAATCCCTCAAATGAAACAAGCTTCTCTAAACGATAAAGTAATTAAAAACAGAAGTTCATTAGTAGAACCATACTGTTGTGCCCTTCCACTTCTCGCCCTTTCATCCCCTCCAATCTCCAGCCAAGTGTAGTTCAGTAGCTTACATTTTTAAAGTGCAGGACATGTTATTAGCAATATGAAAAATTTCTATTCTTGATTAAGGACTATACTGCCAGTATGCTGTAATTTTAACACATTTTTCATTATTATTTACCAATAATGAAATGGAAATAGTAAATAAAATTAGTTGGTTAACGTTATTGGGAAGGCTATATGGACAGTTAGATATATGTGACATTTAAGTAGAACTGTAACACTTTGGATCAGCTGGGAAGGTATCCCTGTAATGTTTTTAATTTTCTCAAAGATAATCCTGGTTTCTCTTTTGTTCCTCACAGAAATTTGAATTTGCAAGGAGCACAATGCACCGAAAATATATCTGAATTCTGACGTTAATGTAAACTGGAGTAGTTGTTGGTTTTTTTTTTTTTGTTTTGGTTTTTTTAGAGACATAAAAATATTGTGGAAATTACAATACATACATACACACACACGTATGTATATTCAAGCCACTAAACCTACTTACCTATCTCCTGATGAAGTTTTTTCTTTTTTATTTTTTAATTTACTGACAAGCTGATTGACAGACATCAATTGGGATCCATCAGCACAAGCACCACAGGCAGTATTCCAACCATTTCCCAACTATGTAAGACACTGACATATTGGCCGAGATCAGATGTCACAGGTAAATACCCTTTTTTATTCTGCATCAGTGGCAGCACCAATTTGGCAAATGACTAATGTGCGTTACAAAGAAACTCCGATGATGCGCTTTTTGTAACAGTGCATTTCAATGTGTAACTATACACAGTAATTGCACTGAAATAGTTGTCTCTTAAGATTTCTTTTTTTATTAAAATACAAACGAGGTCACGCACTTCTAAAAGATATAGTCTTATGGGTTAATGGGTTAATCTTGGTCACAGTCACCTCTTACCTCCTTTCCTTGGGGGGGGGGGGGGGGGAAAGGGGGGGGGAAGAGATGCTTCAGACAAAGAAAATTGTCCTATTCATCCATAGATGTTATTTTAATTGGTTAGGTGGAATCATTGTCAAATGTGTTACATATCTGCATGGAATTTATAGGCAGCCATTGTTGCCAGTGCTGCATTCACTCAACCAAGGGCACATGGGGTTATCAGGCAGAACTGTGTGAGACCAGGAAATAAATCTGCAGGAAGCAACTGAGATACTCAATGTAGCTGTCAGGTGAAGGCTTGCAAAGTGATGAAAGAAAAAAACTGCACAATAACAACAATCATTACTTCTTCAATCCTGGGAACTATATCCTGTTAGAGAGACGGGCTAAAAAGTTCACCATTTACCATCACAGTTTCATAAAGAAAAGATGACTGATCGTACCGCTAACATTTTTAATTAATAAACTAGACTTTCTTTTTTATAATCCGGCTTAATTAGCCTGGACGTTCAACGAAACTTGAAGTACAAAAACATATGGTCACAGAAAACACTGTGATGTCATGGATAATCCACTTAGGTCATCATAAGACCCTGTATTATTATGAAAAAGATATCATTGGCCAAATCACTCATTAGATAACAGTAGCTCAGAGATATTTCATTATTTTTAATACTTAAGTACTATTTTAAAGACAAGTAACTCCCTGGCTAACACATAAGTGTGCAGGCACATTAAAATGTAATTACCCTAAACACAAATGAATTTTAATAAAGTGCTTTCAGAAATTCCACATATCTACAATCTAATATTCTTTAGTTATATTTGCTGTATAATACTGAACCTAATTAATTTAGTCAAAGTATATTTTTATACCTTCATCCCAATTCAATTTAGTGTTTTTAAAGCAGTATAAAAATAAAATCACAGCATTGAGAAGGCAGCTACTTAAAAACAATTTTCAGATGACCTTCAGGAACAATTTTATTATCAGTGACTCACATGAAAATTATGATTTCTAAACATGTCCCTAGGGCAAAACTGAAGTTTGTAACATGTCTAAAATAGTGAGCAGAAATAAAAAAAATCTTCTGGTGATTTCCAAATTGAGTTCCTGTATCTTCCAGAGAAACTTTTTACATTTTTGCATCACAAAGGTACAAAGAGTGGTTTAAAACAGCTGCTCAGCACAATGTTATCAACTATTTTGCTAATATTTCAGTTTATTTGCAAAGTATTGCCTCAACAC
This sequence comes from Aptenodytes forsteri, assembly GCF_000699145.1. NCBI lineage: Eukaryota > Metazoa > Chordata > Aves > Sphenisciformes > Spheniscidae > Aptenodytes > Aptenodytes forsteri. The sequence goes on along the minus strand of NW_008795675.1, from coordinate 618,399 downwards.
TTTTTATCCTAAACTTTCCATGTTGCATCCACTACTTCACTCAGCTGCGCAGTATAAAAGTAGGTGTAAAATTTCATCTTTAAAAATATAAAAATCACCATCAAAGCAACATCGACTGCAACCGATGCACGGAGCCCTGTTAAAGCAACAGAAAGCAAAGTCTTGCATACGACAAACCAAGAGCAGTTACGATTTTCATTTTTTTTTTAATTGCGTGGCTGATTGGAAAAATGAGAGAAGTGATCACAGAAGGCTGGCCAGCCCTTTCCTCCGCTTTCACAGTTAATGTAGGCCATACAAATATTAAACTCTAATGCCGGCCTTGCACTTGTTGTGAATGTTAAAGACCATGACAAACTAGAGTCAATAATGCATCCGATTTGAACCGCGGGAGGTTGAATACCTTCTGTGAGCCGCAGTTGTGACCTTACGAAACAACCCCACTTTCCCAAAATTAATAAAAACCTGCAGTGAAGCCAAAATTGAAGCTATGTCTTTTTTTTCCTGGCAGTTCTTACCTTTTTGTTGTTCTCTTTAATATCTTGAGGATTCAGGAACTTGTAGTCACTGAGGGGGAAAATGGCACAGTGGGTATGTACAGTATTTCTTAAAAGCAGCAGTTTTAAAACAAACTGAATCTAAAAATTTGACATACAATAATATCATACAGTAACTAGCAATTTCACAGCAATTCAATCAACAAAACTAATAGTGTGGAAAATTAAAGGAATAAATAAATAAATAAATAAATAAACAAACACCGATTACATGTTTCATTGCCTGAAGCTTTCCATCTAAAAAAGAAGTTAAGGCAGGGACTAGAGGCCGGCCTTGACAACCAAATTTACCAGGAGGTAATCCGTCCTTGTCAGCGTACAAAGAGCTACAGGCTTATTCCTCTCATGTCATTTCAACACTGGCACAATTTTCATAATCATCTTGAAGTCAGTTCTTTGTATAAGATTAAGAAGAAGAAAAACAAATCACAGAGAGGGGAGAAACAATTGTTTATGCAACAAGGGAGAGCAAAGAGGTCATAAAGTTTGAGCATTAATAAATCTGTTTTCTTAGAAAGAATGGTTCCCTGCTTGAAAGAAAAGGGTGCAAACAGTTCAACACCCGAAATGAACAGGGATTTGATTTTTACATAAACTTAAATGTTGCATATTTCTAGGAGAGTTAGCTTACGCAGACAGAGAGTATACAACTTACATTAGGTCTGGTCTAAAGTGATGTAATATTGCACAAAAGGATAAACCATTTCTCCACGATGTAGTAAAATTGGTGATTTTCACTCCCCTATAGTTTTTTGTAACTTCTTTGCACCACACAAGCAGTGACTGACTAGCGTTTGGCTTTCTCCCCAAAACAGGACTTGGTATTGGGCTTGGCTGAAAAAAAAAAAAGAAAAGAAAAAAGAGAAGAAGATAAAAGAATTTAATGGAAGATGAGAATTAACATTAATTGACCTAACTAGATGATCTGTATCCTTTGATGTGAGTTTAGGTTCTTCACAGCTGTCAGTTTACAATGACTGTAACTTGCAAAAGACACAAATCGCAAGTTATTATCTCCAGTCGTTGCCCTTGGCACTTGTCTCCAAAGGATATAGATATACGGGATTCCAGATCTACATAGGAGAACAGGCCAAGAATTGTACCAGTGGAAACACCGTGCTGAAATACTTAAGGCATAGTCCTACACAGCCCGTGATACACACCCTTGAAAAGATTTCCCAAAATGCAGCCATGGAAAAGCATCCCCACAAGCCCTTTTGCTTTTAATGAAGATAATGCTGCGACTGGATCAAAAGCCAGGCATAGCAGGGGCAGAGTTTACCACGAGTTGCGATCTACCATTGCAGTGTGGGGATCAAAGTCACTGCATCTGCGACATACGATTAATGCATTCATCTCATACAAGCTCCAGCGTAAAGTTTTCGGCTGCGCTCTTCCTGTTTAAGCGCGTGATTGCATAAAGGTTAATTATGGCACGGTGTTTCTAAACAGCCACTTCCAACCATACCCAAAGAGCTTCCTCTTCCAGGCTTTAGTTTTTCTACGTGGAAAAGGAATTTCGGCCGTAAATCGTTATCAGAAGGTGGTTTCTAACAAGTATCATTAGCTAATAACAACCGTTTCCCAAAAGGGTATTTTGACACTTTTAGTAACGTTTTTGTTAGCACAAACAAAGAATTAAAATGGAATAAAATATTTCAGGCATTTGGCATTTGTCAGACTGTCTGCTGTTTCTCAAATTCAGCAGAGAACGTACTGATTGCAGCTGATGTTTTCAAGAAATATGCACTCATTTCACCAGAAAAATTGTCACTTTAAAAACTTCTTAGATGTAATTAAACAGACAGAATTTGACTGACATAAATCAAAAGTCTGAATTATAGGGAAAGAACTGAGCCCACTTATTTCTTCAATGTAATATAATTAAAAGCATATATACACAGCAAGCATGCTGGTTATGCACCTTATAGCTAGAGTTCCCAAATTAAGATAAAAATAGAGCAAGTAATTTACTATACCACAGCCACTTAAGTTTAACAAGTAAATCCTTTTGGCCATATTACCTATATGTGAAAGACCAACGATGCCCCCACTTGACTAAAGTATGTCAGTGCTAAGCAATTAGCTGCTAGCTACCAACTGATTTATGTTTTCACTGCTTCTGGGGAAGAAAATGTACAGAACCAGGAAAGTAATTTTTGATTTACTGTGACAGTCAGCCCTAAAATGTTGTTTTATAAAGACATCTACCTCATCATTAGATAGAAGCACTGCCAACTCATTTAGAAAGTGCAAAATGTATACCTTGCTGAGATGCTTTTAAATACTGGATCATATGTACAAAATAACTTGTTAAAAAGCATTTCAGTTTTTTTTTTTAATCCTGTCAACGATTCAAATCAGCATGAACAAATCTGTTAATGATGAGACAAATATCTCTAAATACACTGAATTAACATCTTAACAGGGATATACAAAATAGAGAAGAAAGAAGGGAATAAAAAGCAGCAATGAATGATAAATTTTCTTTACCATGCATCAGATTTTAATCAAAGAAACAAATATTGCTTAGGAGCTGCCACACAGTTACTCCAGATTCAGAGTGATGTAACTAAGATCAAGTTTTTCTCCTGTTTTTTTACATCTTGAAGCAAAAGCCAGTAACTAGCCACTGACCCCAGATTTAAGGTACTAGATTGCTTAAAATATATTTGCTATCTAACTTATATATATTGAAATAACACTGCTGGGAGAAAATAATTAAAATAGCACTATCAAGATGTGGAAAAATGACATTTTAACAATTTTTTAAAGCACAGAGCTACTTCTTCAAAACATAGAGCGCTACTTACCAGATATATTAAATGTCAACTATAAAGTTTTAGTACTTGTTGCTGAAACTCTCTACAGAAATGTTAAATGTTCCAGTCACCACCTAAATACCTTCTGGTTAAGTCTGAAATGGCCTTAGGCAATATTACCATTCAAATGACTTAATTACACATTTAATAAACTGAAGATGTAACTGATTTTAAAACTAGGTTTTACAAAAGAACATCCAAAGCTATTAAATAAATTTAGCAGAATTTTGCATTTTATTTACAAATTATCAATTTTTTAAAATCCAGATTACAATTCCTTGAAAATCTATACTTAAGTTGGAGCTTTTTTGCCATGTTTGTCCTTCCATTTACTTCAGATTTTCTAAAAGTATTTTATCCAGAATATGCAAGATTTAGGATGTGCATAATGTACTTAACACAGTTTTCTTTTCTCTAGCTGATAAAGCAGAAATTATATACAGCTTTCTTTCCAGACTTAGTACTCCAAGTTTTTTTGGATAAAGGTGAAGTTAACGTTATGATAATGTTATGCTCTTATTCACCACCTGAGTCAAAGCTTTCGTTATTTAATCTATGATAAACGCATTCAACTCAAGACACACTGGAGATATATGAGTAATGGCAGAATTGTGCATGAGCACTTGACATCCCTTCAGAAGGGTTAACAAATGTTAGTTTTGATTTTTTTGTGAAGCATCATTATGAAAAACATTTTCTTTCAATACCTGTAGGTTATACATATTAGTTACAGGTTCAGTGCAAACACAATTACTATGAAGTGCCTATTTCTACAATGTATTTGCTCTACAAGATTGGTAGGAACTCATCAAATGAAATGGAAATTTAATTAGTTTTTTCTTACATAACTTTTAAGTACTGACTACACAATTCTTCTAAACCACACGGTAGTCATGACTTGGCTTTTTGAGTTCAAAAGCCAAAGTCTCTAAGAACTCGTTTGGAAATACTACTAAAAAGCATGAGATATCCACAACAGATTGCCAGATCTGCTCGCTGATCAGCAGGTTACTGAATCTAATGCAACTGATTTTTATCCAGCTATGGATTAACTGTACGGCAAGTGCAAAGGTTCCAGAGCTGGTCCCTCACATACTAGCTCAGATCTAGATGCAGCATCATGTGGGTGGATTTATTAGCTGGAGTCAGCACTAGCTTCAGGATATCTTTGTTTTACAGTCCACAGAAGCACTGAAGTCTTCTTTATTCTTCTTTTACATGTTCTGGAAGCTTAATTAATACGTTTTATAGTGTATGCATTTTTCCTCTTGGGAGATTATCCCATCAGACCATTACTCTACGTTAACAAGAGGACAATAGCTTTAAGTATTAGGCTGCATCCCTACATTTCAAAATATTTAAATAATGGTTTTGCTGTTCTCAGGAATGCAGCACCAGGTGCACTGATGGTTCGCAAAGTGAGGGTTGAGCTGCATCTCTGACACACATAGGCTCAGGAGAAGAAAATCAGGATGGGAACTGGTGATGGGAATACGGGGCTATGAACCAAGCCCTCGTATGAGACATGGGGAGCAGCCAGAATGAAGATCATAGGGGCTCAGTCTGAGCGACTCTCAAGAGCTTGTTGACAGGTTGCATGGGGGTAGAGGAGTTTAGAGAGCAAGAGGCAGTGTTGAAGGCTGGAAGAGAAAGATGCTGAGAGGAGTAAGGAAAAAAAAAGTACGTAACAGCCGTGGGAATCTGGGTGGAAGACTTATGTGGTTTGAGTTTTATATTAATGAACATAACTCCCCAAAGAGGAAAGGAGTTGAGAGAACAACCTAGGAACGATAATTAACTGCAGGAGGAGAGGAAGCTGAGATTGAGATAGGGCTGACAGTCAGAATAGGGAAGACCCACAACAATCAACAAACAAGTTCTGTTCCTCAAGAAGCAAGTACAGGCAATGGTCTCTTACTTATTTGCGCAAAATAAAAGTGATTTTCCCTTACCCCTATCAAAACTACAATGCTGTCTAGGCTCAGTGAAAATTGTGAAACCATTAAAATGCAAGATAAGGTAAATGAAAGTAATACACAACTAGGTGAGACAAAATGTGCAGCATACGGCTGGATGCAGAAAAAGTTTGGGAAACTCAGCTGAACTGAGCAGTCTGAAAAATGGTATAAAGGTGCAATATAAACAAGACACCCAAATACATTTCAGTCAAATAGATAATTTTATGTCATCAAGATGATACTCTAGAATTTTATTTTTTAAACAACACAGGGCTCTACCCATAGGAATTGCTTAGCCCGGGAGTATTCTAAATTGAATATGGCTCATTTAATAGAATTTATGCCTTTGGTAAGGTCTGTACGTGTCCAATGTGCATTCAGTTTTGTTTATTCTGGGCTGTGGAACAGTCTGGCCATAAGTCAAAAGCTGATTTTTAACTAGTATCAGGACCGAAATAGAATATGGAAATCGAGTCTGCAAAGATAGAATAAAACTGCTTTGTGTTTTATTCCAAAGATGGAAAAAACATCCTCATGACCCAGCTGTGCTGAGATGCTCTTTATTTAGGCTAGTTAGTTGTTTTTTAAGTAGCAGCTCACCATAACATTATGATGGCTTCAGTGACACAACAAAATACAAGTGGCATTGCTCTTTGCTTCTGGTAAGGGAATTGCATGCACGTATTAGAAAATATACATTTCCCAGACAGAAATGTTAGGAGTTCTGCTATCCTGTTACTCTGATACACAAACTTATCAGTTTAGGAGTACATTCTTTAACTTTGTTGCTCTCTATTTGCATGGCATGGTGCATGATTACACACAATGTCTCTAGTCCCTACTGCCCCTAACAATGAAGGAGGATCTGAAAACCCAGCTGCCTGGTACAAGTTATAGATTCAGTGAATTTGTTTCCAATATATGATTATAGTATTTAGGTAACCTCCAGGTTTCTCCAGCATCAGACATCTTAAAACTTTGCCTTCCTTACTCTTCTGATTGTGCCTACAGCTAATGTGGATATGCAACAGAATATAAACTTTTATCTTAAAAGGCTTAGGCATAAGCTTTTAATTGCTTATCATTTTACTTAATTTTGGCACAACTAAACTAGTCCATGTTCAATCACAACCTTAACATTTAGACATCTGCCCGAGCTGACGTGATGCTCTCATGTTTGAACCTGGCAAAGCGAGGAGGAAGGTGAAATCCTTGGGACATGCCTCAAGTTAGCTGTTGGTCAAGTAGGTGAAATTATTTCATTCTAAAGGGTTTTCAGTTGCCTGTTACATATTTTGGTGGCCATGAGGCTGGAAAGAGCTTTTTCAAACTATGCCTGGGAAAAGAAAGGAAAGCAGCTGGAGTATGTACAGGCTACCTAAAATGCCAGGATATGGAACAAACATAACTTTCTAGACAACAAGACTGGCGGACCCTCTCAATCTGGGAAGAAAAAGCAAGCGATCAAAGCAGCCTGGATATTCTGCTCTCCTCCTCTGCAGTTTTTCAAATCATGCCAATTTGCAAAAGGCACACATTTGCTCGCAGCACTGTGGAGAGGAGTGACATGCTGGGGAATGGAACAATTTCTTGCAAGCTTTAATCCACCCTGATTGGCCTCTGAAAATAATTGGGGGGGGGGGGTAGCGCTTTCAGTATGTTTTCACTTTATTAGTTGGAGGTGGACAGACAATGTGGTCCCATGTCCTAAGCTGTATGATGCTGTGTTTAACTGAATACTTTGGACCCAAGGGAGAACTGATGAAGATAACACCTGCCATCAAGAAGCACACACACCTCAAGACCCTATTACTGTATTCCCTCTCCTAGACAGCCACAGCTTCCTACTGTTTGCCACTCTTCCTTGCTGACTCACATCTAAACTTACACAGTTTGTGCTCTACATGGCTGAATCATATACATAATGGTTGTCTTTCAACATGCCGTCACTACTGGTCCCAGCCTGTAGGGTTTAGCAAGTCCCTCGTGCTTGAGTTAGTTTCATCCACGTAACTTTTACTTGTCCAACCCCACAAACAAACATGATGATGGTATTTTTTGTTCTAATCATCACTACCCATTTCTTCTCACACTGTGCCTATCTCACTGCTCAAGGCAAAAAGTTGTTGCTCATTATTTATTATCCTTAACTTACAGTGTATGGCACTCAGCTTCATTTAAGCAGTATGATGCAAATGCTACATCAAACATAGCATTTCAACTTGCCTGTGATCTCCGGCACGATAGCCATCACACAGTATTAGGGCACTCTGTGATGGGTGAATGAATATATTGACATGATAACAGACTCACAACTGGTATTTTACAAATAGGGAAACAGTCTGAATTAAATAACTTGCCTGAGCCAGTAAAGTGAATCGACTATCACAAGAACGCAAAGATGCTACCTAATGTGAATCCGGTGTACACATCCACAGCATCCCACCAAAGCACTCCTCCTGACTTCAGGGGCAGGTGACAGTGCTCAGAATAACAAAAAACCAACTTCCAGACTTAGACAAGTTAAGATGACGTCTAAGACCTGGCCATCCCAAAGACAGGAACACATAATTCATAGCCTCAAACACCGCTCTGTGTAGCTTGCTCAGTGTCACACACCAGTTCTACGTCATGAGCTCTGTCCAGGCTCTCTGTGGCACTCACCAGGCATGACAAAGAGACCGTGCTCCATTAACACCTTCCAACTCCTATGAAAAAATAAAATGGCAGCCCTGCAGACAGCTGCCTCTTCTATTACAGGGTCTGGTTACTTCTGCTCCAAGCACTGAGGAAGTGGTCCGGCAGAAAATCATGGTACGTAGTCATACAATTGAAATGCATACATGTATGCAACCTACAGGCATATAGTGCACAAAGATGGGAGAGGTTACAGTAACAGAGGCTACCTTAAATCTGGCAATTCGTAACTGCTAAGTACTTCATTTTGTAATTTTTGTAATTATCTGGTAGCCTCCTTTCAGCTTTTACTTTGTCTAGAAATGAATTAACTTTTTCTTAGCATAATCTTTTAGGGTTTTGGTTTGGTTTTCATTGTTGGGGATTAAAAGGATAAAAAACCCCAAGTATTCAGGAACGGAACTCTAAACCTTCAGAACCTCAAGCCACAACACATCAACTACCGGACAATTTCCTCACTTGGGCAACAGGACACAGAGCCTGCCTGCTCATGGGAATTAATTAAGAACAAGACAGACTGTTTATTTCAAGACGACTACCTCCCCCTGTGGATGTTCGTAATAGAGAATAACAGTAGTGCACAGGAATGAGGGTAGCTACCTCACCAGGTTGAGGAGCCCTAAATTTATTAGCTAACGGCAAGGAGAAGATTATGTTAATGAGCTGGTAAAGAAGAAACAAATCTGAGACAACATAATGAATTGGTTACTTATGTGCAAATAATTTCACCGGATGGTCAGTACGGCCAAAAAAAAAAGTCACAGTGAGCTCCTCAGATTCAACTATTATAAAAGTATTGGCTGAGGCTCGTCTACCTTCTCTTCCCTGAGGTCACATAATCTTTGTCTTGAACAACGTGTTTTCAATTAAAAAAAAAAAACAGGAAAAGGTATATAATTCATACCATTAAGCAGAAGCAAATGCTGAGTTCATTCTCTGATGATTACATATATTTGTAATATAACAGTATGAACAGGTCACATGCAGGGATGGAGCCTCATTTTTCTGCTCTCAGAAGACGGGCGATTTCCTTGTGTCCACCTTCCTTTCTCCAGTTGCCCCAGTGGCACGTGGGCTGAAGTCTCTGCTCCCGTGTAATCTGTGCTGGAAGCCCAGATGAGCTACCAGGATGCTGCCGGCTCACAATCCCTGGCTTTCTGCCATGACGGGAACGTTCAGGGTTTTGGGCAGGTTGCCAGAATTAAGCAACTTAAACCACAGATGAGGAATAGCAATTTTCAAAGCTTTAAACTTTGTTAAATGTGAACTGAACTAGCAAAACGCACCTCCCTGGGCCCAAGGCTATCTCTGCCACATTTCAAAGGCCTGCAGCAAACAATGGAAGTGTTAGAGCTTGTCAGAAAAGGTCACAAGAATCTCTTCTAAAAGAAAGCACAAGGCAAACTAAAAAATGAGAGTCACTGCCAATTCTTCCTAAAAGCAGTGAACTCTTGTTGCTTTTGCAGGAATTTCTTTTGACATTAGCCATTAAATAAATGCAAGTTATTCTCCCACTCTTCTGAACATTTCAACCAACGACGTTTTTTCAGGCAACCTTCTGATGTTGTATCATTAAGGTGACGTTGCTCCACAGAACTTTATAGGTACCTATTTTATAAATTTAGTGCATCATTTGTGTTAATCCACAGCCATAGGCAGATTTATGGAAGTGTTAGCCTTTGCCTATGAGAAATCTTTGTTTTAAGTATTTGAGAGCACAACACAGATGCCAGATTTGTGCAGGTATTGCACTAACAAAGGAAAACAATCTCTGTGTGGAGGGGTTTAGAGCACTTGGTATTTTTAATCCTGGTATTGATGGCATAGAACCTGATGTGAAGGAGCCTCTGAAGTCCAGAGGACACTTCTTAACTGAGGGTGGAAATAAAACAAGCGTATTCTACAATCTTGCATGAGGTGCTGGTGTCCATGAGCTTAGATCAGGCATAAAGATGACTATTCTCAAGAAAGCTCCTTAGAATAGCTATAGGTGAATGAGAATTTTTCATGGAAACAAGTGACTTTTAGCCTTGAGAAACTACTGCATTGGCAGCCCACTCTATGCAAATAATCACAAGATGGAGATTAATAAAAATATTACTTCACCACTCAGTGGTAAAGAGGAGCTGCCCATAGATGATGGGGAGACATCTGAAATGCTTAATGCCTTTCTTTTTTTCTTCATCAATCTTTATTCTACAAGTCAGATGCAAGTTGGAGACCAGCATTACTAATATCAGAGACAAAAACATCAGATTTCAGCCAGGTATGGAAACAGCTTAGATCAGCTGATCTGAAAGCATCTGGCTTAACACATTTAATATAATCCTAGGGTACTGGAAGAACCAATATGAAACAACATCTGAAGTTAACGGTCAGTTTGAGAACTTGAAGATGATGGGCAAGATATTAGAAGAGCAGGAAAAGACCACATTCCCTTCTAGTCTTTAAGAGCATAAAAACAGACAAATGAGAAGAATGCAGACAAACTAATGAAAACGAGGTGGAACAAATAATTAACTTGCTTCTTAACATGTGAAAGTTAAAAACGAGACAAGCAACAAACATTAATTTGTCATCAACACATCATGACAACCAGTCCAAGTTCCTTCTATAAGAGGGAAGCAGGCAGGGGAGAAGCAGCAGATAACATGTAATGATTGTAGTTAAGCTCTTTTTATTGGCTCTCAAGATGCTCTCATAAGGAAGCACGGAAAACGAAGCCTTAATGAGACTCACATAGCATAGGTGCAAAACAGGCTGAAAAACTATATCCAAGAGTAGTTTTAAATGGTTCTTAGAATTATGCATTAAAAGGGGTTCTGCAAGCGTATTTCTTGGGTTCAGTGTTGAAAGTCTGAATTAGGAAGGTGGATGATACACTAGACACGAAACTGGGATGGACATCAAATGAACTCCAATCATATAAAAAGGAGAAAAGGTCTGAAGAAAACAGGATGAAATTCAATAGGCACAAGTGCAACATAGGAAGGAGTAATCATTTACATAAATGCAGGATGAGGAAGAACTGGTTAGGTAACAGTTCTTCACAAAAGGATGTGGGGGAAACAGTCTATTCAAGCTGAACGTAAGTCAACAACATCAGGTTGTTGTGAAAAAGACAAACATCATACTGAGATGTACAGACAGGAATAAAGCTTGCAAGACATGTACTGCCTCTCCCACTCAACTCAGCATCAATAAAGCTGCGGCAGAAATTTTATGTTCAGTTTTGCATAACGCAGTGTAAGGAAGATGAGCCCAAAGAAAGACCAGGGGAAAAAATAAACCACGAAGAGAGCTGGAGCAAATTTAGGTCATTTATGTTAAGAAAAAAAGATAAAGGAAAGGAATGTGGTAAGTCTTCAAGCATGTAAAATTCTGAAAAAGAAAGAAAACCCTTTGTCCCCCATGCCAGTGTTTACCAAAATGAAGTTACAGGCTTTAATTGCAACAGGTCAGACATTAGGAGAAGCAATCTATAAGACAGTATAATGAAGCACTCTGACTGCCTTGGAAAGCCATGGATGTTTCATTATTGGAGGTCTTTAACAACAGGTTGAAGAAATTTTTCATTTCGTAAAGCTGAACCTGCCTTTGGGCAAGTAGAAGGACCAAATGATCTTTTAAGATGTGTTTCAGACCTACCTTCTCTGTGTTTCTTAACTCCAGGTCCTACAGGGAAAGGACACTGCTTAGACAGGTGTACTCTTCGCTGGGTCAAAAACTGGCTGGACGGCCGGGCCCAGAGAGTTGTGGTGAATGGAGTTCAATCCAGTTGGCGGCCGGTCACGAGCGGTGTTCCCCAGGGCTCAGTACTGGGGCTGGTCTTGTT